>NW_015387409.1:241116-260780 GCF_001527695.2 Protobothrops mucrosquamatus
ATAATAATAATAATAATAATAATAATAATAATAATAATAATAATAACAACAACAACAACAACAACAACAACAAAATTTCCTTTTTACTGTTAAAGAAACCCAGAGGTTTGTGGAGTTTTAGGTGGCCTCTAAATTCAATAAATAAATTATAATCTAACGTGGATCTACATAATTTTAATGTAGTGAAATGGTGTTACCCTATATATAAACTTATATCATGTGTATTTTATAGCGCAGCTTAAACTTATGTGCATATTAAAAGTTGCCTTTACAATACTGGTAAATTAAATATTCCCAAATATCTTTTGAGTGACATTCCACGAAAGAGTAATGTGTTATCATTGGGGAGAGCACACTCAGATATCCAAGGGCAGAAAGAGAAAGAAGCAATGCTTGCAATTCTCTCCAGTTGTCATCCACAGCACAGAAGGAATTTAGATGAGCTGCTGAACTAGTTTAAATTTATCAAGCTTTTGAGGATGCAGTAGAATTTAGGACTGAGAACATTCTCAAACCCAGAAAAAAAATGTTTTTGGGGACCAGTGAGGAAATCAAAGAGGGAATGTAATATTGTGGAAAATTAGGGGTTCTTTCCTCTTAAAAAAAGGGGGGGAGAGTGTGTGTGTGTGGGGGGTTAGACCTATACCAACTTCCTTGGAATGCTTCCGTAAGAACCATTATACAATATAAATATTATTGTATCTTTACTATGAGGCAAAGCATGATATACTTTTAGGATTTTCTTCCTCAGGTGTGAAAAATAATTCATTGGTGAGGTGAGATTTAACTGTCTCTGGTTATATTCAAATAATATATGTCGTTATTTTCTCTTTCTCCCCCTCTTTCTTCCCCCTGTTCATTCCTACCTGTGATCTTGTCCTCATCATTGGTGTGTTATTCTATGTGTGTGTATGTGTGTGTGAATGTGTGAATGTATGTATGTGTGTGGGCTATATATGGGTGTGTTCAGAGCCACCCACCCAGCCACCCACATGAAGGAAATAGTCAACATTTTTAGAGATTGTCAAGACTCACACAGGGAAACCTTTATCTTTATATAATATATGAATGCAGTGGCATGGACTGTTCTGGGGCCCCTAGGGTGGTGCATAAAACACCACTGTTATCTAAACCACACCGTTTATCATTTGATTCTGGGTCCAATTCAAGTTATTGGTCATTACTTTAAAGCCCTTTATGGCATGAATCCAGGTATCTGAAGGGCTGTCTTGCACCAATGGGATTAGCCTGCTCAACTCGCTCCAGCAGAAGGGACTTGCTGTGGACCCTATCTGTTAAGGAAGTTTGGCTGCTGGGGCCAGCTGTGGCCCCATCCTGAGGAACATTCTACCAATGGAGGTGAGATCTGTTTCCATCTTCCTGGCCTTCCGGAAGAGCCTTAAAACCTGGTTTTGTTGGTTGGTTTGGGGCTCTGATGGAGGTGCTCTTTGCTGGAGGTGCTTGACAGGGAAGAAGAAATCCTCAAAACCCATTATGTTCATCTCCTTGGTCTTAGTTTTTACGTAACTTTCCTTAATTTTAATTTTTATATTTATTTTTTGACCATTTGTAAGCTGAGTCACCTTATCACTGAAATGAGTGGAATCTAAATAAAGTAAATAAATATGACTTTCTTAATCCTCCTATGGAATTACGACACATGGATCACGAAAAATAAATATAATTTCTTTTCTTCTTTTCAAGAAAAAAAATGAAATTTCTTGTCTACATCTTCTTGCAACTCACATATTCTAGTTTGTTTTATAACTCACATTTAAACAACATGCTCACTATAACTATTGTATGGATATTTTTTTTTCTTTTTCTAGTTTGCCTATGTGTGGTGTGTGTGTGTGTGTGTGAGAGAGAGAGAGAGAGAGAGAAAGAAAGAAAGAAAGAAAGAAAGAAAGAAAGAAAGAAAGAAAGAAAGAAAGAAAGAAAGAAAGAGAAAGACACATGCCGTGTGTGACAATACCACTTTATACAATACTAAAAATTCCATTATTTTGTTTAGGTATGTATTGTTATTTCTGTCTACCTTCTGGTAGTTAAAATATTATTCATATTCTATATTTCTATAATGAAACTGAATGCTTCTTCGGTAAAAAAAAAAGTTGGCAATGTTTTTGCATCTTTTAGGGATTTTTTTTTACCCCCAGCAGGAAATGTTGCTTCTTTAGAGTGATTCAGGAATATGAGGACAAAAGGAAAAATAGCAAAGATCATTTCCTATCTCTTTTCTCTAGTGGGTTAGTTACCGCCACTCTAGATTGATTAGTTAGCTTTTAAAATTGATTTTCAGATTTTTTTAAAAAAATGAATTGCAATAGTTTCACTAACTTTAAAGCAGGAAGCATGCATTCACAAAGCCAGTTTCCAATGTGTACCAATTAAGAAACATTTTTTTTAAAAAAATATGTAAAACAGGAACAGGAATCAAGGAGAGAAGCAACCTAGAACTAAGGAGAAACTTCCTGACAGTTAGAACAATTAACCAGTGGAACAACCTGCCTCCAGAAGCTGTGAATGCTCCAACACTGGAAGTTTTTAAGAAGAGACTGGATAGCCATTTGTCTGAAATGGTATAGCATTTCCTGCCTGAGCAGGGGTTTGGACTAGATAACCTCCAAGGTCCCTTCCAACTTTATTATTATTATTATTATTATTATTATTATTATTATTATTATTATTATTATTATTATTATTATTATTATTATTATTATTATTATTATTATTATTATTATTACCGACTTTGTCTTCACTGCAACTTTTATTTCTGGAAATGGTCATTACTATCTAATCCCAGAGATACAGATATCCTTAAATTCTGAATTGTATATTATATGGGACAGTAATCACTTCTCTTCTGGGAAAAGATTGAAATGACATAAAAAGGAACCAAGCACATTCTTGGGTAGAAAAGCTGCAATTATTTCATTATTGTCTAAAGACACTGAAAGGCTGGAGCAAGCTAGTTTTGCACAAAACAGCCCTGAATAAGTGCTGCAAATGTTGCTCCATTTCTCTGGATCCATGGAGATTTAATATTTTCTTTTCTCTTATAGAGCAGTGGAAATTCAGGAATTATAATTCATGTATAGAGGAGTATTAGCGCTCTTGTCTCCCCACGCATGGCCAAATCATAGACTAACCACTGTCAGCTTTAATAATTCTGACCTCCATTTTACAGCTGTACATGAATATAAGGTTACTAAAATCAATGAAAAAGTAGAATAATGCCGGGGGAATACACTCCATATATCATGTTAATTTTCCACCTACATTTCACAGATAGGCCAAAGACATAAATCTGTCTCTTTTACACACATATCACATTTTCCAAGGTTAGATACAAAGAATTTTCCTGACATTTCCAACGCACTAATACTTTTTTTTTTTGCCTTAAATCACTATGACCTTATCTAATAATCTTCTCCTATTTACAGCAATCTAATTTTATTTGGCTTTAGTGATCACCACTTTTCCTTTTAAAATGATATGATTAGACTTTCACATATTTCTATTTTTTTTTCAGCATACTGCTCACTACTTGAAAGTCTTGTTCCCATAGATTCAGGTAGAATTAGATTAAACTAGACAATTTACTTATGATGCATGACCATTTTAAGATACTGAAACAGGCAGGCAGGATGGCGCCAGCCTAATTTTGATCCAGCTAGGTCATGGGTTTAACTTCTTTCTATCCTTGGTATATAATAAAGATTTTAATAAATTGCTAAATCAGATCAGACTTGTCCTTATTTGAGAACAAGGTTCTGTTTATCCATAAGTAACCAATTCAAAGGTTTTCACTCCATCCTTTTCCTCTGTGCACATTTACCCCTCCAAATATCTAGAGCAGATTAAATCACAGGCCTTTCTCATTGCATGTTCAACAAGGCCAGCATATAAAGTGATTTTGTGCCTTGTAATGTTATTTATTGACAAGGTTTACCACAGTCTAGGGATATGGTTAATTTCTTCCCTGTGCGACAAAACAACAAAACAAAACAAAGCTTTTTCAATGGTTGAAGTTAGCGTTGCAGCAAACCAGCCTTCCACGTTAACTTCTACAGTGCCTGTGATAAACAAATTTTGCTCAAATGCATAATGAGCAGGCAGCAAGTTTATTATCAGGATGATAATGGGAGATGAAACAACTCCATTCTTAGGTGGAAGGGTTGAATGTACTTTTGACTGACTGTAAAAGCTGGCTCTAATATACTGTATCACCATGTGGCTAATGTTGCCACACCTGATCTTAGTAATTCATAGAGTTTATGTAAGATAATTTCTCATTTCTCATCTCTCCATGGCTTGCTTTGCATTAACCCTTTTTCCCCTCTCAAGTTTCCTATGAAAAAGGATCTTTAAAAAGTTAACAGTGATAAACTTTCTCTAAGGTCTCAGCATGTTTATATTAATTTATCAAGCCAGATAGTGAGAAAACAAGTTACCTGTCAAAAGGGCTTGGGATCTTGTTTTACTCCAGCTCTGATTTATTTAAATCTTCATTTGTTTCATCATTGTGATGCTAGAGAAGGCTACTGTAAATGTCATTCGCTCTATTATCTAGTGCTCCAAGACTCCCACAAATAGTTTCATAGCATTTTTGTGCAGTTTTTGCTTTGTTTTCCAAATCAATGTCACTTTTCCACCACATTTAGTTTGAATAAAAGTAAATTTATTTGGCTTAGGGTTGATAAGAAATAAATATATATACCATTTATATTTCCAGTGTGTTAATTATCATAGGGGTTCCCACACTTTGCAGTAGCTCAGCTGGTCACTGGGGTTTGCACTGCCAAATTGAAGGGCAAAATTGAAACAATTCACATTCTGCCTCTGCAAGGTTGATCAAGATGATTGTGACATTCTCCCCTCCCCAAATTGCTTATGAATTCTTGGCATTGGGGAAGAGTGACTCAACCTACAGTTTGAGGCAAGGGTCTTCAAACTTGGCCCTTTTATGACTTGTGGACTTCAACTCCCAGAATTCCTCAGCCAGGCACACTGGCTAAGGAATTCTGGGAGTTGAAGTCCCCAAGTCATAAAAGGGCCAAGTTTGAAGACCCCTGGTTTGAGGGGTCTATGACAACTCATTGCATCCAATCACCATGGCCAACCCGCCAGGAGACAACTCGCCATGGCCAATTTGCCACGGGATACCTCATGTGAGACAAGAGTTACACTAATATTGAAGAAATAGTCTAATAGAATCATTACAAAAAGGGTGCCAAAGGAGGAACAAAATAAAATGTGAACGACAAAAATGAAAATAATGTTTTAATTATTTTAAATAATTAAATTGAATTGTTGAATTGTCCCACAGCAAGTTGTCCCATGGTGAGTTGGCCACAGTGAATTGGCTATGGTGAGTGGATCTTGGTGAGTTGGCCATGGCAATTTGGCTGCAGCAATTTGGCCCCATTACATAGCTTGAACACCCCTTAAGTAGGCTTTAAAGAACACTTTCATCGCCATTACAAGTCCCTATCAGAGTCAGATTCCCTCTTTTGCCAGAGCAGATTTTAAGAAAGAAGGGATAGAAGCAGTGGTGGGATTCAGCTGGTTCACACCACTTCAGTGGTGGGATTCAGCTGGTTCTTACCACTTGTTGCCCAGGCCCAGAACAGACTTCTGGAAGTGGCATCCACACAGAGAACCGGTTGTTCACATATTTGAATCCCACCACTGGATAGAAGGGAGTATCAGCTTGTGTCTGAGACATTACTGTCATGTTAAACCAACTGTGAAATTGGCAGCTGATTGGAGAGCAAAGTTCAGTTCCTTGTTGCATGCAAGCTTCCTAAATTATTAATTTCAATAGTTCTGCCATGTGCAAATCAGTGGTTGTTAAACTATTGAAAAAATATAAATTGATTATATGAAGGATTCATACACAACCAAATATTAAGTAATTGACATGGATTAGACCCCACATACATTGAAACTACTCTAGTTGGACAAATGTTTGGGGTTTTTATAGAATTCAATCTATTGAAAATTCTTAGAAGTTGTTCTGTCATTGTTAATGTCTCCTGTATGTGTGAAAATAGCAAATTATATTTTAGCCAGTAAAAGCAGTAATGCATTATATCCTCTCAGTAATATTTTTAATAGGATTGCATCCTTAATGCTGATTTAAATATCATCATGATAGCTAGCAAATGATGGTTATATGAACTGATTCATTTTGACCACATGCTTTATGTAAGTGATACTGTTTAGCAAAAATATCAGATTTGGAGCACTGGCATATATAGCCATTGAAACAATACATATTTTACAAAAATCAAATTTCCAACCACCAGTCACAATAAAAAATATATTGAATAAAATCAAATTCCCCAAAAGTAACAATTAATGACTATACAACTACTTTGTAAAATATCAACCATTTAACAACCAACCTCCATTCTCAAACCAGCAAAAACAGAAATGCAAAAACCTGACATTTTCAGACATGACCATCTTTCCAGTCATTTGCAGTATTCACAAGAGATCCTGTCTTTCATATTGGTTAGAATACATATAAAGAAAGACAGTAGATAGAAAAGTAGGTGTAAAGGAAACCTATTGTAACAGATTCTCCCTATGGATTTCAAGGAGATGCTTCTTCATCCAGAGAATAATCCATCCTTTGTAGGCTGTTTGTATTATACCAGGGGTGGGCATCCATGGCACCTTCACGACCTGTAGACTTCGACTCCCAGAAATCCATGCTGGCTCAGGAATTCTGGAAGTTGAAGTCCACAGGTCATGAAGTTGCCATAGATGCCCACCCCTGCATTATACTGTTCCTCTGACAAACAGGTTTCCCCTCAAAATGCATTTGGATTTAGTTATAGTGTGGTCTCCTTTACATCCCTTTTCTTCCCTTCCATCTGGACACCACACTATAATGAAAATGATATGGAAATAGCTTTCTCCAGTTCTTATCCCAGCTCCCAATACAGATGTATTTCAGTAGATCACTATTAGCACTCATTATCTCATTATGGCCTTCCTCAGTGAAATGTCTGTGGGCAAATGTATTTTTATTATATCCATTCTGTCCTGTTTTTATTATATCCATTTATTCTGTGTTTACCTTCTTTTCCCATACATTTTTATTCCAGCAGTAAACTGCCTTTGGGAATTTTAAAATAAGAAGTAGAGTAGCAATATTTCATTTAAAAATAAATACCTCCCTAACAAATCCCAAAATATCCCATAGGAAGAGATGCAATAAAAGTCAGGTTTTTAAGTATTCACATCAGTATGACTCCTCAGACTAACATACAGCTGGGCACATAATTGTAAAAGGAATTTTTGGTTTCCTTGATTTCTAGCAATTGTCTTCAATTCTATTCATTTGCTCTATTTTGTCTACTTTTTTGTTTTGCCATAGTAATGCCAGCACTATAAAGATCTGGAATATGTCTTTCTGCTTACAAGGCACAAAAACCTCTGTGAGCTTGCTCCAAAAGTTATTACATTCTGCCTGTAAGGAATTTCAATGAAGCATCTATTCCTTTTTTTTCCTTTCAGACTCAATTGAATATACTGGAAGGTGATTGGGAGTCTGTTCCAATTGTCATTAAAATCAATAGGGGAAAAATCCCATCAATAGGAACGGTCTCCATGAGGAACCACGCCCCGTTTGAGTTAGCTGATGTGCATAAGGATGTGTTTTGTGATTGAAATAGAAAGATTTGAGCTTTCTCATTTTTAACTCAGGAGAGAAATACAGTGTTTCACATTCTAAATTCATCAGCGTTCCAGTTGGATTAAGACGTGATGAGATTGGAGGAGCACTGACTGCCAGGAGCAAAGCATTGTCGAAACAGAAACAATTTACAGAGAAAGAAGAGAGCTGCATCTTCTGGTGGCAATTTCAGGAAAAAATATAATCAAAGATAATTAGTCACTTGTTTAAATAATACTAATAATAATACACGAATGGGACAATGGAAATCCATGCTGGAAACAGTAATAATTATCCTATAAATTTTGCCAGAGAAATATGAAGCCAACCTCCTAAATTAAAGGAGAAGTTGGATAATTTGTATTGGACTATTAACACCATTAAAATTGATTGCCTCAAGATTTGTTGTTGTGTTGTTAGATTAAAAGATACATCAATGTCAGTTTTGCACTGGAGACCCTCCCCTTCAAATCCATCAATGACCAGATTAAGTTTGCAATCTCAAACCAATCATCTGGGATATAAGCGTTATTGAAATTAGTAGAGGTTACTACTGAATAGAGACATACATCAGATTTTATTATCCATTAAAAAAAACTCCAGGTAAATTGTTAACTAGAGCTCAAGTTTCATTTTGTTCCACTGATAAGTTACATAATTAGCACTTTACACTGGAACCATATACATAAAACATTTTCATTGTGAACAGTGCTTTTTTTGTACGAAAAAAGGTGCCAGAACTCACATCTTGTTAATCTTTTATTTAAAAAAATATATATTCAGTTCTTAACATAAATTAAAAAAAAAGATTTTCAATTCACCAGCAATTTTTTAAAATAAAGAAATTATGTACCTTTCGTACATAGTCAATCACTGTACACACACCCACACACGTCAGCACTCAGTCAGCACTCAGCGTGCAACTACACGACCAATCACAAGCCGAGCAGTGCCACAAGCCGAGAAGCGCCATCACAACCAGCATGGACAAAGTACGCATGCATCAGACTCGACACACAAGCAGTCCACATGTACCATTTTAATGATTTTGCCGCCAACCTGCTACTCTCGACAGGGCGATTCAAGGCCACGTGGACCAAACATCAAATTTTCAAAAGTTACTTTTAAAACTTGGAAAATCCATCAAAAAAATGTGCCGGAAGACCTATGACAAAGAAAGCACTGACTGTGAGTTATAAATAAAGAAATGCCTAGAATTTAGCAGAATGTGAAGGGTGGTGGAGTCTGTTGAGTGGCAGGTAGAAATGGGGCAGGGACCTTTTCCCTTCCTCCAAATATATTTAAATCCAATCCCTCCATAATTATGGATACCTCGGGCTACATATGTGGCCAGTATAGTACAAGATCTTCCAATGTTTTTAGACTTAGCTAATATAACAGTGGGATATGAATTCAGGTTAAAATCTCTTCCGAATGTACTTGTTCTTTGTGTACCATATAGAAATGGTTTACCTTTGCCTACAGGAAAGCTTTTCAAGTTCCCAGTGTATTCAACAACTTTGGGTTTTCTGGATTGTGTCCCAACAAGTTATTAATTAAGTCCAAATTTACTAAGAGCAAACAGGTGTTTAACTTAGTATTGACTCAACAGCATATTGACTGATGGTGGACTGAAGCAAAGATTGATATTTTTAGAATGATTGGAAGGAGCAGCCCCAAAGCTTTGATTCTCTAGGCCAGGGGTGTCAAACTGCCAACCCGCAGGCTGGACACGTCATGAGGAAACTGTGCCCACCCTATTGCTGGCAATGGGGAAAAAGCTCTGGTAGGTTGCGCAATGTCACGTCGCGAGTTTGACATGTCTGCTCCAGGCCAAGGCTTACTCAGCCTTAGTTTGAAGCAAGTCCTGTATCTACAGTATGCTGTGAACTTGAGTGGAGAGTTTTAATAGTTTAGCCAAGGGTACTAGTCTTTCAGTGTAGCCTAGGTCAGGAAACAACACAACAATTACAGGAGTGCCAAATCTTGAAGATCTGCCTCCTCTTATATCAAAGATATTCAAAGTAGGCTATTTGGAATATCTCATCCTTTCTGCTTTCAAAGGATTAATCTATGTTGGGTTTTTTTCACTTCCCTTAACAGATCCTTCATTCCTTCACCAAGGTTATCTTCATTCTTCTGTGAGCAGCTTAAAGCCATGTATATCTTTGGATAAGACTTTGCAAATAAGCTGTGTTCTTGGATTTTTTTCAAGACCTATCCTGTAACCATCAGAGACTAATATTGGTAAAACTAAAGTTTTCTTGGAAGGTGATCCTTGCCTTTGCTCTGCTAAGTACTGTCAGGCTAGCCTACTCTCTGTCAATTATTCAACTGGTGGGCAACAATGTCTTTCTATCTGTCTGTCTGTCTGTCTGTCTGTCTGTCTGTCTGTCTGTCTGTCTGTCTGTCTGTCTCTCTCTCTCTCTCTCTCTCTCATCTGTCTAGCAAATATCCATCTATCCATCCTGGTGTTTAAATATCTATCTATCTATCTATCTATCTATCTATCTATCTATCTATCTATCTATCTATCTATCTATCTATCTATCTATCTATCTATCTATCCATCCTATTATTTTAACATTAAATTTAATTATATTTCTGATTGTATTTCCAAGGCATGTAACTTTTTTATTACTGTTACCTGTCTCAGGTGGACAAGTGGATTGGTATAGAAAAAGGAGTAAATGGATAAATACATAACTACTGAAATTTCATAATTAGGTCAAAAGGTTGGAGTGGAGTTTTTCTCCCGTTTTCCTTGTTTATTTTCTCCTCCCTGTTCTTTCTTTCCTTCAACCATCTCTTTTCCCACTAATATCAGTTCCTTGTCCTAATCTCTCTTCCTCCACATCATTGCTCTTTCACTGTACCCCAGAAGTTGCTTGGATTTGCTGTGACAATGCATGGCATTGCAGGACAGGTTTATTTCTGGTTTCCTTTCTAAGATTAAGAACTCTCCTCCAAGCCAAAATTTACTCTCAATGATCATGTTCATGTAGTTTTCTTGCTGGTAGGATAACAGCTGTGGTGGGATTCAGCCAGTTCACACCACTTTGCTAGAACCGGTAGCTAATTTTTTGTTGCCCAGGCCCAGAATGGACTTCCGGAAGCAGCATCCACACAGAGAACCAATTGTTCACATATTTGAATCCCACCACTGGATAACAGTGATGTCCCATTCTGAGAGAAACACCTCCCCCATATCTAACTTAAAGCCCAGAATTCCCTGCACCAGCCAAGTAGTGATCCATATTTTGCATCTGAGCCCAAAATAGTATCCACCTAATTTGGAGGGGGTCTTATAGAATGAGGGTGACTGGTGTGTGTTTGTCCCTGTATAATTTATAAACTGTATCACACTTAGTGAGGCACATCAATTGCCAGACAAATATAGCACCATATCGTAACCTATGCAGATGTTCTGAAGCAGCAACATCACCATTCCTATACTTGAATACATTTAGATTAATATTGAAGAGTTGAATCTGAGATAGCAAGCCATGCTCCAGCTATGGGAGAAAATGCAACAAAATAGAACACAACACAGAAATCATATTCACAAAGGACCAAGAAGTTAGCCAGAGAAAAATGTGCATTTGCTATGATGTCCAAATAAGGGCAATTGTGAATTTAATTCAAGAAAACTTGCAAAATATTGTTGTCTAAGAAAAGGACTGAGATATTTTCAGGGCAGTGACCTAGAGATGCAGTGCACCTTATTACCATTATCATGAATCATCCAATTTCTCAATTTCTAAGCAGTTCCATGCTGCAGAATACTTATAAAACAAACAAAATTTGTTAACTGAAATCTGTCTTTTCCTGAAACTTAGACACCAAGTTTTTTGCACACTCAAGAAGGCCCTGTTTACCTCTGCTTCTTGGGCTTATTGCTAAACTAAGCCAGCCCTCTTTTCAATAAACATTCTAAGATCTTTCCCTTTTCCTTCTCTCAGCTAAATTATTTTTCTACCTTGCAAACATTTAAATGCTGGAATTAATCTAGGCAGTTTCTTCCCTTATCATTTTATGCAAAGCACTTTGATTGTCTTATTGATTTCATGTTTTATTTTTACATCCTCGATAACCTTGAGATAATAATGGTAGTAATGATGTGGTTTTTTTTTAAATGATTTCATTATTAAGAATAAGATACTAAAAAAATTCAACCCAACCAAAAAGGGAAAAAAGTGCTGTTAGAGCTTGATTAGGAGCAGTTTCAGTTTCATTCTGAAAAAAAAAAACCCTTCTAAAATACGTTTATCAATTTTCAACATGATCTTATGATAGCAAAAATAGAAAAGAACAGTTAGGAAAATGACAGTCTCTTATAGCCTCTCTTTCTATAAATTTCTTCTCTTTCCTTTTCCTTTTTTTCCTGCCAGGAAAAATGATGACTCGGGACTCATAGAGGCACTGAACAATTAAGTACTGTAATATGGAATAGATTTCTGGAGCAGTAGTAGTAGAGCAGTAATATAGCTTTAGATATACATTTTCTGTAACAGAGTTCCAGAGCTGCATTCTGGAAACTTGTTTTTTAGTGCTACTCCCAGAAATGACTTCAAAATGTACCATTCAGATACTGTGTCATATCCCCTAATCATTCTCCTCTTTTTCTTGACAACTGTAGACCAAAGAGGAGTCAAGATCTCTTTTCTTGATGTCCCAGCCCATCAGACTTGAACAGCTACGATGGTGAATGAAAGAACAATCATGTGTTGAAAGAGGATGTTGGTATCACACTGGGGAGCTTATTGAAAAGTGGGCAAATACTTGAAATAGAGTTCACCAAAGTTGCCAATAAAATAATAATGAATAAAATGAAAATTTATGCAGTGTAATTCAGATTGGAAAATCTATAAGGTAGCAATAAAAATATGAATTACTATATTGCATAACAACCTTCTTTAGCTCTTCAGAACCAGCTAACTTCAATGCATGAGTCAGAAACATATGTTCAAAATGCATCCCATATAAAACTGTGTATGGAACCAACAGGAACCCAGAAGCTAATATAAATTTCCAGTTACCTGAAATTTGAAGCAGTACACTTAGTGACAGGTTGTGTCAAACCTATACCAAGTGGAAAATATATCTTCTCGCTGACATTGCCCCACCTAAGATCAGGAGAGAGGTTGTAGCCGACGCTGAGAGAACTAAGCCAGAGAATGACCCTTGACATCCTCTGAACAGACATATGCTCCAAGCCAGCTGACTCAGATCTAGGAACAGCTTTATAGCAAAAATAATCATTCTTGAGGGTACACAAGAACAAAACTGAATTAAAAGACCATCGGTCAAGGAATAATGTGGCTGAAGGGTCTGACCACCCTTATATTACTTGGAGGACCCTGAATAAGTTAAGAGTTATACCAATATGCTCAAATGGAGGCTCTTAGTGGATAATAACATGCTATGTGAATATGGAAGCACACAGAGCCTGACCCATCTGCTGGTATGTCAGTTACTACCAGAAACATATACCAATAATGACTTATTTTTAATCAACAACAAAACCAAGAAGGTGTTTTCATTCTGGCAGCTTAAAGTTTGATCTATATATGAAATAATAATAATAATAATAATAATAATAATAATAATAATAATAATAATAATGAGGAGGAGGAGGAGGAGGAGGAGGAGAGGGAGGAAGAACCAGATGAAAGCCCCCTTCCTGCAGAAATTTATGTCTTTTCCAGAGCCAATCTTAATGAGTGCAATGGGATGTATTTCCTCACAAATGAATATAGGATTTCAGCATTTGATAACTTTTATATATACTCAGAAACACACTGATGCATTTTTATAAAAGCTTACCACAACGTTCCATCCATTTTATACAACTGACCTGTTCCTAAGTTTGTTAAGGAGAAAATAATTTCTTCCTTTCTGATTATGGGCTCATCCATGTATTCTACTTCAGCAATCATTGTTAAGAACATGTCCTTCTAATACAACCAATTTTGTGCCAATCTGCTACTGAAGAAGTTGAGGTCTTTCTAAGTTTACAGCATTTCAGTAGTGTTTCCCATGATAGCATGGCACAAGACCTTCCATGTGGACAGTCTAAGGTGCATGAAAGAGGGAACATCAAATGTTCTGGGTTAGCAATTCCTGTAAGACAAGAACGCAGCATTTCCCAGGTGATTTCTCTTTTTGCCATGATATGTATGCCATGAGTAGGTAAAGCAAAATAAAAATATAAAAAAATATAGTTTGAGCTCCAAACCCCACTCTAACATTCATTTAGGACAGCAGTTAATGGTTGGCTTTCCCAATAATATATGATCATGAGTAGGATGGAAAAAGGTGGTTGGAGATCCATTAAACACTGGTCAGAAAGAAAGTACTCCATGAGAGCAGCAACACAAGTAGCTCTTTGCTGAGGTGTAGTGAAAGGTCAAACATGGGGCAGTATTTTTAATATTGACATAATTCCCTCTCCCAAGTCTCAAGGACAGGCAGAGAGCATATTATTAATATAGCTGTAAGGAAAAGTCCTATCATGGTTGTATAATGCTTTTCTTTAAAAAAAAATCCAAACGAATTCATCTAATTATCACTGATTTATAAGTGCATGATTGCCACCTTATAAACTGATCAGATGCTTAAATAAGGTTTATACTGAACAAACCTAGAAAGGTAGATCCAAAACTTGTTCCAACCCAGTTTAGGTTCTGTCTTTGGAGTACTCTGTGGCATTATGTTCACAAAGACAGGGAAGAAACATTCTCAGGACAGCTCAGCTGAGATATGACACTATGTCAGTTATGTTTGGTTATTCAAAAGATACTTTTTTCCAGTTCTTATCAAGTGCTTATATTCAGGTTGATATTGGTTTACACAATTCTTTGTGTAACTACCTAACTTCCAGTGTCAATAATTAACCTACTCTTCCTTTATAGAGTAGAAGTATCTACAAGTACATTCCCCCCCCCCCCTTCCTGGATTAAACATCCAACTCTGGTATATTTTTAGACCTAATTGGTCTAACCTGTCACACAGTAAATAACTCTGTATCTATTGTCTGATTTATAACATCTCTTTCTATGCAACTATATATTATCTCCACGATTCAAATTCTTGAATGTATTTTTAAGTAAAGAGATGTAAACAGCTTGTTTAAATTGACCTTCAAATGTCCTTCCCTGCTCAATCTTGAGCTGATTTCATTGGTATACAATATGCACTGTATTTTCAGCTTGTTACTATTGAATGGAGCTGTGAAATGGCGTTCCCCCCTTCCCATTTCTGAGGCCTGTCATGCTTCGTCAATGCTGACAAGCAATTATTAGCCTTTGTTTCTTTTATACTATATATTGGCAAAACAATCATTGCAAGGAATTGTAGAGGTAGAAACCATTATCTTGGCTCTATAGTGGTAACATAGCTTTTAAGCTTACTGAAAATATCCATTAGGTTCTGTCCTCTTATCTCAAAATGCTTTTTTTGCTCCACTTTTGTCTTGCTCCGGGAGTTAAACCACTAACTTCTGAAATACTAAGAAAGGATAGGATAACTTTATTCTCTCCCAAGCTGTTTTCTGACTGGCCTTTGTGTGGTGTTGAAAATATTCTTTGTTCAGTTCAATCCCTGTTACATTAGATTCCAGGAATAGCTCTGAATCTTTGGCTGGTCATATTTGCAGTGGAATATCATGTGTTAAAAACATTGATTTTACTTTCAAGGCAAGACAATCTTCAAATATCTGTATTTTGGAATATATGGTATATTTACAGAAAATACTGTGCTATCATGGTTGTTATTATTCCTGATTGCACCTTCTTTTGGAGGAGAAGGTGTTTCTCCAACTGTTTAACAAGAAAATCTGTCTAGCTTTTGAAGAAGCTTTATTATAGAATTTGGATTTATGTTTGTTTACTCAGTGGTAAGTTTCATTTAATTTCATTGAATAAACATGGTCAGAATTATACTTCAACTGCAACCTATACATGTTCCATCCAGGAAATATCCATGTAGCTACCAGATCTATCTGCAAACCTCAGAAACATTTTCAGATTATTCTATAGCAGTGGTTCTCAACCTTTTTAATGCCGTGACCCCAACCGGTCGTAAGTCGAGGACTAAACCAGTCATAAGTCGAGGACTAAACTGGTCGTAAGTCGAGGACTAAACCAGTCGTAAGTCGAGGACTACCCAACCGGTCGTAAGTCGAGGACTTTCCCTGCCCGGGAGCACCGCGCATGCGTGGTTCCGCCCCCTACACCAGCCGAGGCGTAGCTGGCAAGCGGCAGAGACGGAGCAGGCCGACCACCAGCTGGCCCAGCCCAAGGGAGGTAAGGCACCCGCCGGAAAAGGGGGGGGAAATGGCGGACAAAAAAAATGGTGGACAAAAAAATGGCGGACAGCCTTGCTTGGCGACCCCCATGAAATGGTCGATCGACCCCAAATGGGGTCCCGACCCATAGGTTGAGAACCACTGTTCTATAGGTATGATCATTGCAACACTTACTATTCCCTTAGCTAAATAGTTCTCTGACCAAAGGCCTCCCCCCAAATCTATTTCCAGCCAGCAACCTACTCTCATCCTTGTTGCTTTGCTGCAGTTATTTTGCCGGAAAGGAGGAAACAATCAAAAGCAAGATGAACGACTGTCTAGGAGCCATGGCACCTTGACTTCCACAAGGGAGAGGAGAGCCCCTCCGTTATCGAAATAAAATGAAATAAGAATTCTCAGCAGTGGTCATTGCTTGCCTCAACAGCTCTACTATTTGTTTGTCAGAATTTATATTGCAGCAATTTTGGCTGAGCTGAGGTTGACCTGGAAGTTCATCTGTTCAGCTGCAGAAACCCCATGGCATCATGGGAGCAAGCACTGCACGCTGGTCCTCTCATGGCACCCTCCAAAGAAAGCCTATGGATCAAAGGGTTGGTATGGATAAGTAGAGGAACATATCTACTGGAACTTAGTTATTTCAGGTCAGCATGAATAGGGCTACCAGAAATGACATAGAAAAATGTGTATGACCATGGAAGCAAAGAGTTAGAATTGTCAGTATTCCTTTGTGGCCATCTTCTGCTTGCCTGGATATTTGCAGCCTGGATCTAAAAGCTCTGTTCTCTTCTGTCAGCATAGCGAACTGATGAATCTGGAGATTAGCATTTAACCTGGTAAAGATGTCTCAGATGGTAACATGAATTGTCCATTTATGGAACAAGTAACAGTGAGTAAATGGAAACATCTTGGCATTTTTTTTATTTCTATTTTTGCTACATTTTTCTATTTTGCTTTTAATCACATTATTGCAATAGCCACCACCTCCACAATGTTTAGAATATTTAATATTCTATAAATACAAATAATACTAACAAAACATTTCTGTGGTACTGTTAATATGCATATGGAATTGGATGTGTTTTGTTTGTTGCTCATCAGGGTCACTCATGATTCACAACCTACAAGATGATTATTAGGAATACTATATTTATGATTATTTGATAATTCTTGACTAAGGCTCCACTCTTTTAGAAGGGGGGTTGTGACATTTGTTTTTAGTATCACAAGTCTGAAGAAGGGACAAACACAGTTCTTAATAATTTCTGTAAAATAAATAGTTCTGGAGGAGTAAAAAACAAACCAAAGAAACATCTTTAAAAAAACCTTTTTCTTTTAATTCAAGCAAACCATGATTCTAAATTAAACCAATAAATGATTATGAAAACACTTTCCCAGCTGGGATCTCTCTGAACTAAATTTCAGTCTCAAGCCATTTTTACATCTTAATTGTACCATGTTTGTAAATAGGGCATACTTTAAAATAAAAAAAGGCTGACAGACTCATGGGTCTTGTTAAGCTGCCAAGGTGAGGCTATAATAAATACCTTGAAATCTGTAATCATTGTAACTGTTGGCATTTTAGATATCTCTTTGTACTATCAGCAACCATCTATTCCTTGAGTGGAGAGAATGGCAAACAAATATATGCTGAAAATCGCATTGTCTGCAATTAACATGATTTCACACAATGTTTAAATCCATCACAGTTCTCATAAATATATTTTTTCTGACAGTGTTTGCTCTCTCTCTCTCTCTCTCTCTCTCTCTCTCTCTCTCTCTCTCTCTCTCTCTCTCTCTCTCTCTCTCTCTCTCTCTCTCTCTCTCTCTCTCTGGTTTTTCCTATTGTTCATCCTCCTGGCCACTTTGTGTGATATGGAGATGTGTTTATCATTTTATATTGTGGTGTCCAATTACTTTCTGCCTCTGACCTGAGTTATGAACATTGAGGTAATGGAAGCAAATAGAAGAGTTATTCTAACTAACAAACAAGACTTTAGTCTATAGCAGAGATGGAGATGAATGGAAAATCCTTTTCTACCAAACCATTCCACCAAAACATTTAAGAAATGCTTTGAAAATAAACAGTCATATATGTTTTAACATGGACTACATAGTAATTTGGTCCCATGATTAGAGATGTCCAGGACTCCAATGGTTAATCATTAATCAATGGTTCTTGATTCATAAGGCACAAATTAAAATTAATTGGTAATGATATTAATTTTTGATTCTTCTAGCTTCTACTGATCTCAATAGAATAAGAATAAGATAAAGTAGCAAAAGACAGAACATTAAAGCTTTGGGAAAATGGAAAAAAAATCAGTATATGAACCCTGCCAATCTGAAATTGGATGTGAGTCTATCAGGAAATTTCTGGACTTAGTCTAGACTGGGAAGTCGGAAATAATGTTTTTGAAAGATGGTAATGGAAAACTTTTTCCACATTGTTGTCAAGAAAACTACTGTAGACAAATTTGTCCAGGTAACTCCCAGGATCTAGCTCAATACAGATTTTGCCTTTTCTAATGGCCAATGGAAATCACCCTGTAACATTTATATATATATATATATGGTTGCAAATGACATAAAAGACAGACGAATGACTCCTGGGAATATCCATAATACAAAATAAAAATGCGAACACCAGGAGAGTATAAGACAATTAAAAGTTTAGTAATAAAACCTTTAAAAACTTTTAAAAGCATACAATCATAGGGGCCAAGCTTTCGTCGGATCCTTCCAACATCCTCAGGGCACAAAGTCAATCAATGGGAAAAGCAGTTATAAATAAACCGACGCCTGCATCCGGGCCCTAGATCTCGTAATAGGGCCGTGGTAACCAATCATTGTAACATCATCATTAACCCCTTTGGCTATCATTCTATCCTTACTTCTGCTGCCTTTCCGTGTCAAACCACCATGGGGGCGTATCACCTCATTAGGTTTATAATCACTCTCTAGATGTTTCCTCTCATCTCGGATGGAGTGTCTTTTACAGTTCATCGTCTCCCCTTGTTGAAAATCATCCTTCCCACCGTCCCATTTATCCATATGGGGTTCTGACACAGAGGCACCTCCCTCCAGTTTATCAGGGGGCCTCCCTTGCCATCGTATCCTTGGGAGACCATCTTTAGGAACCTCATCAAGACCATTGGATACCTCTATATCACCTTTTCCCTCACCCCCTTCTCCAATCTTATGTAATCCTAATGGCACGAACGTGCCGGCATGTGTTGTTTGTGGGGGTTGCTTGCACATTTCCTCCATTTGCTTCCTCTCATCACCTCCCTGCGTGTCATTTAACTCCAGCTGTAAAGCAGTAACCACGATCCCCTTTTTCCTTTCATCAGTGTAAGTAGCGCACAGGGTGTGTGTGTGCTCCCACTCTCCATTAGAAAGCCCTCGCTCGCCACCCTCTACCGTCAAGCAGCCCTGAGGGCTTAAGTTCGAAGCTCCTATGTTATGCTGCGTCATGCTGACTTTGTGCCCTGAGGATGTCGGAAGGATCCGACGAAAGCTTGGCCCCTATGATTGTATGCTTTTAAAAGTTTTTAAAGGTTTTTTTACTAAACTTTTAATTGTCTTATACTCTCCTGGTGTTCGCATTTTTATTTTGTATTATATATATATATATATATATATATATATATATATATATATATATAA
>NW_015387409.1:264559-292962 GCF_001527695.2 Protobothrops mucrosquamatus
AAACGTCGCCAAGGTACTTTTAATTCTACGCGGGAGAAAACCCGAATAACTAAAGACCTACATACAAACACCCGCGAAAACCTCAGAAAACAAATATATATATATATATATATATATATATATATACTGTATATGTGTCCTTAATAGTATTAAAAACACGAATCCCGAGTATACACATAATGTGAAGTAAAATAAGGTGATCACCAGGATAAAATCATAAACACAAATGTTTAATCTACAAAACCAAGCTTTCGTTGGCCACACTACTGACATCATCAGGGTATAAAATGCTGGATCCGGGATCCGCTAGATAGCACAGCAATACAGAGGCAAATTAAGATGAATGAGGGAGTGGGGAGGGACGACTGGGAGCGGATGAACAGTGGATCTCCAGGCACCCACACACGCACAAAGAAAACAACAGCAATTGGAGAGGACAACTTTAGAAACGGCCCCTTTAAGAACTACATAGCCAATGCTAATGAGCGGACCTATGACCCAATCCAGGGTCAAAGCGCAGAGGCAGCCAGCCACATAAAAATGGACTCCCGGATGCAGCATTTTATACCCTGACGATGTTGGTAGTGTGGCAGACGAAAGCTTGGTTTTGTAGATTAAACATTTGTGTTTATGATTTTATTCTGGTGATCACCTTATTTTACTTCACACATTATAAATATCATACTGAGCTCAGCTTTGGCAAAAAAAGGGTAATATTATCAAATGATTAGCCAGACATTGTCTCACTTGTCACATATAATTCGAAAGTTTCTGTTTTTAGTCTTAAGGTTTCTGTGTCCTAAGGTGCTGACAAAACTGAAACCTTTCCTGTGCAATTCATTTGGCAAATAAAAAAGAGTAACCATTGCTGATTTGCCTTATGTATGACTTTATTGAGATATGTGAGGAACTGTACGATGCTGCACATTGTATAAGCATCTGATATTATATAGTACATAGTCACCAACTAGGACACATAATATGTCACAAGTTTTTTGATCCTCAGGACAACTGTATGACACTATATAAAGTTATTACGCAGCATTAGCTAAACAACGCAGAACCTGCCAGATTCATAAGCAATTGCTTAAGTGTTATTCTCATCAAGCCATATTTCCTGGTACTGCTTTGGGGAAGACCAACTGAAATTAAGAAATTAGCTCTAACCACACATCACAAATATAGTCTAAAATTGTGAATATTGTTATTTATATTATTCCTCTCTTTGCCAAATGTGGGGAATTTTGAAACCTCATAATTTGGAATCACAGACCTCAGTAAAATTAGTTAAACTTAACAAAATCTTCAAATTTGTGTGTTGGCAATGCTTTTCTCAAAGGTGCTTTTTTTTTTTCAAAGGCAACTGGACTTTCTTGGTTTTTTCCTTTGAAAACCTTTAGCTTCTCATCTAAGAAGCTCTTCTTCAGAACTGAAGAAGTTTCTTGGATGAGAAGTGGAATGTTTTCAAAGGAAAAAAAGACAAACAAACAAGAAAGCCCAGCTGCCTTTTGAAAAAAAGCACCTTTGGGACAACCATGACCTGGATGACTGACAGTCTCCATAGACATTGACAATACTTCTTTTATTCTCTTGACATACACTTAATCCATACTATAGAACCTATGATGTTTTTTTTTATAAAAAAAAAAGATGAATGGTGAGGTGTTGTGTGTGTGTGTGTGTGTGTGTGTGTGAGAGAGAGAGAGAGAGAGAAAGAGAGAGAGAACAATAATTAAATGTATGATTTGCTTTTTTAGTGTCTGTGGTTTTATTTTATTTTGCTCAGGATTTTTGTTCATTATGGTTTAGATCTTTATCAGCCAGAGGATTTAAAAAAAAAAGTTGAGATAAAATGAAGTTAAACACAAAAAGGTATTTAGTCATTGATTCATTCTAATTCCTTCAGCAATGACTATTACACAAATTATGCATATCTATTCTAATGTTCTTTTCATTGACTACATTAATGCCATTTTTAATCACCTGGGAAGTGTTTCCAGATATATTAAAGGAGAAGCATTTTAAAATAACTAGACAAAATCTGCCTATGGTACAGACTAGAGGCCAGAGTCAAAACCACTTTTAGTCATCATTCTTTTTCTTTTTAAAAGTATGTTATTAGTTTACTATCATTACAATTCATTTGTGCTTAATGAACAATGTGTTGTCTGGGTTATTTTTTACTTAAGTGCTTACTCTCTATCTCGTTTTTCCAAACATTGATAATATAAATTCCATGTTTGAAAGTATTCTGTATCTTCTTTTTCTTTAATTCTAAATGTGAGTGTATCCATTTCCGCAGTATTTTCTTAATTACCGCTTCTTACGATGGTGTTGTCTCATTTTTCCAGTGCTGCACAAATATAATCCTTGCTGCTGTTAGTACATGTCATGTTAAATATACATTTTGTTTATCAATTTTTTCTGGCATTATGCCTAATAAAAAAAAGTTCAGGTTTAAAATCTACATATTTCCCTAACATCTTTTCTAACCAAGTGTGTATTTTTGTCCAAATTTTTTTTGCTTTGACACATATCCACCACAAGTGATAGTATGTACCAGGATTTTGATTACATTTCCAACATTTACTAAACATATTTTTAAACATTTTTGCTAGTCTAACAGGTGGAAAATGTCATCTTTAGAACATTTTATATAAGTTTTCTTTATACAATGTAGCCACTGTCAATTTATAATTTCTTTCCCAAAGATTTTGCCATTTCTCTAATCCTATATTATATTCAAAGTTTTTTGCCCATGTAATCATTGTTTCTTTCACTTGTTCGTCTTCCATTTCTAGATTCAATAAAAAAAAATATACAATTTTTAAATATTTTTTTCATCAGAAGTCAACCACACCTGATCAAACATTGTCTGATCTTTATAAAACCATATGTTTTAACATCTTTGTCATACCTGGATTGCATTTGCAATCAGGATCACCATGATAAGTCAATCTTCTAGCTCTTGTTTAGATTTTAATTTCCCATCTGTATTCAGAATATTCTTATATGTATTTTTTTTCATATTTAGCTAAGTTTGGGTGAGCAGAAGCTTCCATCATTGATAGCCATCCTGGGATTTTCATATAAATTTTTGGTTTTATCTTTTCCCATACAGATAATAATGCATTTCTTATGTAATGGTTTTGAAAGTATCTATGGGTTTTATTCTTTTCATATCATAAAAATGCATGCCACCCAAGTTGTAAGTCATGTCCTTCTAAATATAAAAACTTTTTGTTGTTGAAAATTTGAAAATAACTAGACAAAATTTGCCTATGGTACAGACTAGAGACCAGAGTCAAAACCACTTTTAGTCATCAGACCACTTTTCTTAATTGATGGAGAATCTTTGGCAAGAAATAGAGAGTAAGTACATACAATCCATCATTGGGAAATCTGGATATATAGAATTTGGATTCTGTTTTTATTAAAACTAATAAACTGGTTGTCAGTCATGCCAGGGAAAGACTTGTTAATACGTATTATTTGTCATTTGACCACTGCAGCTATGATATATATATATACAGCTATCAGGGTAGACAATTCATAACATCCCTAAACATGTATTTTTTAGAGATATTTATATCCTACCCTGCAAGGCAGCTTTATTGTGAACAACAAATATACTAATAAGAATTAGGTCCATTTGGCACTTTGGATTCAAAGGTAAAAATTGTTTCATAGAGAACCTAGGGCAAAATCTATCATTTGATTCTCTTTAAAGTAGCTGCGTCATTTTCTCCTTTCTGTCATGGGGGTCTCTTGCATTCCATGCAGAAAATAACAAATACCTAAAGCACTTTTACTATAGTGTAATATATACTATATGTCAACTCTGCAATGAACCTGGCTAAAGCCATCTTGCTCATTTTTGGTTGCCACAAGAATGGGGGAAGGGATGGGGAGTTTTATGCTAGTCTAAACAATTCTCTGTCCCATGGAAACCAAGGTCATCCCTGTTCATTAGGCTGGGGGCCTGAGCCTTATGTTAGAAAGCCTGCCAAAGTATTCTATTGGAAAACGTAGTTGATTGCATAGTTTCTGGGGAGGAAAGCTACCTTTGTAATAATGTAACTTTTTGGAGGGAATTTTAGTCTTGATTTCACTTTTGACTGTGCCAATACTTTGTAGCCAATAAACATGTTCTTAGAGGAAAACTCAAGCCTCGGAGTTCTGCTTTAATTGGTCTCATCTATCAGAACCATGACAATATATACAAAACCATGCCACAGCCAGATCACTGCTTTTGCAGAAATCTATATCATATATAGATTTATGATATGATGAAATCTATATATGATATAGATTTCTGCAAAAGCAGTGATCTGGCTGTGGCATGATTTTGAAAATACACCAAGAAGGTCAAACACAAGTCTGTTATTTTAAAGCAGTGTTTCTCAACCTGGACAATTTTAAGGCATGTGGACTTCAACTCCCAGAATTCCACAGCCAGCATGGGAGTTGAAGTCCACATGCCTTAAAATTGTCAAGGTTGAGAAACACTGTTTTAAAGGCAGTAGATGAGAAACACTCTCCCTCTGTAGGTAAAATTTGGAGAACTAGAAGTCAATATTAGTTGTCCTTCCCAAAGTTCCTGAAACTATTAACTGTTATCCAGAGATGAACTTTGCTACAGAGCAAAAATAGGTAGGGTCAGGATCTTTACACAATATTTATGCTACAACTGTATGCATGAACAGAAAAAGTATTTTGTTACAGAGCGAGAGAACAAGACCATGATTTTACACATTGTTGAAATGCATGAGGGGTTTAGAGAGCATATTTGCTAACTTGGTTAAGCTTCTCATTAGTGGTAAATTGGCATGTGTCAGGAACAGAAAAGGAAAACCACCTGCCTTCCCCTTTAAACTTACTTTCAGGGTTGCAAAAAAGAAAAGAAAAAGAAAGAAAAGCTTAGTATAATCTATCACTCAAAGAAGCTCCAGTATAATCCATCAGTCAAAGAATCTCCTCTTTTAAGCTATCCGCAGATGGAAAATTTTTGTCTTGTCGTGTTTATTCACTCAGGTTTCCTCAGTTCGTTTGGTTGCACTTGGCAGAAAATTGTTTGCTTTATTGATGCTGGTATCACTTGTAAACATTTGATCTAGTTAAAAGGGACTGTCATTCCTGTTAAGTGTTTAAGAGTTAACTGTGGGATTCAAGCTGTGTGTGATATGCATAGGGTATGGGGGTGCATATTTGTGTGCATTCAAAGAGAAGAGCAGAGAGGAAGAAGAGGGAGGAAAGAAGCAGTCATTTTTTCTCTAGATAAATATTAACACTGGATTCCAAGTGAGGGCAAACTTTTTTTTACAAAATCATTACTCGACTTACAATAAACACAACACTCTTTTGACTATTCACAAATAAAACTATGCTAATCTAGGCTTCTGGTATTGGTGGTTCATGAAAAATGTCCATATTAATTTTTTCCCCTTACTGTGACACTAAACAATCTTCTTTTGAAACGTTTTATTTATCTACTGTGCAGGAAGAAAGGAAAATTAGAAATAAAAAAAACCCAGAAACAAATCCTTGCCCTACTAATAAACATAATTTATAAATGAAAATCTACCCAGTTTTAAGCATAGCATTGAAATTCAATTACACTTTAAAAAATTACACTGCTCAATCTGTCTATTATGTTAATATTATTCCATGGGCATATATCAGAATAACCACACATCTTCAACCCAATGTTGTAAAGCTGAGGTGATTACGTCTTTCCATTGTATGCAAATAATCTTTTTTTGCTCTCTCTCTTTTCTCTACATCTTCTTCTTCATATATTTCTAAAGCACAATTTGGGATTATTTCAAAGTGAGAATTTTTAAACATCGTTCATATACAGGAGTTTTAAAACACAAGGACAATATTTTTACCTCATGTAAATGTCCCTATAGTTGGCTTGCTGAACTCATTTGATTAATAATTGACCTTCAGTGTATAAGTCTGAATCAGGAAGTTTTCATTTTAGGTCTTTAAAAAAAATCCTTCTGAGACGTGTTCAGAAATTAATCAACTCCCTGTACAGTCTTGCCTCTCCCCTCTTTCTTATTTCCATTTCTATCTAACTTTCTTGCTCATACTGACCACCAACTGATTGATTCTGTTATCATACGAGGCCTCTAACTGCCATTGGAATAGTTTCAGCGATACTACCAAACCCTGCCAAGCTCAAGGCCTATCATCTGAATAACTTGGGAACATTGCACAATTTTAAATTCCAAGGTTTTTAGGAAAATAATGCCACAAAATTATTTAATTATGTACCATTTGTCTCTCTTTCTCTTCTCCCCTTATTTGAATGATATGCTGGCCTCTTCACTTGGATACATACAAAAATGTAGGAGTTGGTTAGGCAATTTCAGAACCTATGGTGGAAAGCTTACTCAAGGCTTCCAGGAAACCAAGACATTTGGGAAGAATAAAAGAAGAATAAAATGGTTTCATTTGCATGGAAATGCAAATAATATCTGTATTACTTGCAATTTGGGAAATGACACAAATCAAAACGTATTTATTGTTCCAATTTTGCTGTTTCCAAAGGTTGCAACGTGAGTCACTTTTATTAAAAAACATATTACAGCCAATATTCTATAAAAATTGATATATTCATGATACTAAAATGCAAAAATCCATTATCCTGCAGAAAAATACACACAAAAAATGCCCATATAAAGCAAACCCATGAAAAGAAACATGCATACTTTTAGAGAAATATAACCCAAATTGCCTACTCATTTTCATGTAGAATTCAAAAACAGTTTTTAACTTTCACAAGCTAACCTTGGCAGATTTGCATTTTTGTAGCTGGCCTCTGATTATGAAAGGTGGTGTGGGAAGAATCTGGAGCCAATGGTTCAGCATATGGGATTCAGTTATAAAGAGTAGAACTCGGTCCACACTGTAGAATTACAAAAGCACCACTGAAGAATAGTGGTTGTATAATGGACCACTATATAATTGATCAGCTTTTACCTCCAGTTTTTCTAATAAAATATTATGTTGGTGATATCTGGAAAGTCAAGATGCATAACTTTGTGATTGGCCACTATTTTATACAGGAGCATCCACATAACACCTTCCAAAACTGGTGGCTGTAATCAAACTGCTAACCTATTTTTTTTAAAAACAAAACAAAACATATATGTAATTAGTTCTATTAACCACTAGTTTTCTTTCCTTGGGTAGTTAGTTCCAGGTAAAGCTGTATCTGTAATGCGTGGTTCTTGCACAGAGACCTAAATGAAATATACTTCCTTCTCTTCCCTTAGTAGAGAATGTGATGAATCCAAAACCTTTCTATAAGCAAACTGGAACTACAGTATTAGCTTCTATGTTCTGGTCAGATCATTAGCTGTTCCCCTCAGTGGTTGTATCTTGCCTATGAGATCTTTTTTGGAATCATAGTTTAATGATCCCTTATTATAGTACAGCTTACAACAGCTGCTTACAACATATAAACAATTCCACGGAGTTCCCCCTAATTAAGACTTAATTAAGATGTACGGTAAGTATTCAAATAAAATGCGCATGTAGTTCCTATTCCTTGCTAAGGCTTCCAAAAATGACTGACGTTAGATCTGAAGAGAGGAGAGGGCAAAGAATGATAGTCCAACCAAAGCCATTAAAAGTGCATGACAAGCAAATATAATATCCAGGAAATGCATTTGCTGATCATGTCTGAAAGAGTCAGTGTGGAGGTTTTTGCATTTCTGTCTGTTTCAATTGCAAGTGAAAGCCTGATATTTGTGGGGATTGTGCTGTTCTCTCTATACGTGATATGCACAGTGGGGAAAACAGTGATCCATGAGATCAATCAATTCCTTGAAGGTTATATGTTTTGCTGGTGGTTTCAGGCGGATAATTAAAAAAATATGCCTTAGTGCCGGTTGGTGAAAGATATGTTTGCTGACACAGGCTTCTGGGAAGAGGTGGACTTCAAAGTGGCTGCTTGTTCAGAGCATGGAAAATGTATCAGCAAAGACAAATATTGTCAGAGTACAGAGCTTGTGGTTTAAGCTCAGATGAATGAACGCATCACTCTCTAACGATGCAAGGGAGAAAGATTGTAAATCGGGTTTCTTTGGGAAAAGTGCACTTTTAAGTGTATTCTGGAGGCATTATTTCTACAGAACATGTTTTCAAAACGACATCAAAAACACAGAGCACAAAGCTGCTTCTTTTTTTTTCCCCTTCTCAGCTCCATCCACCCAGCTCCGCAAGTAAACACAAAATGGCATTTTAATAGCCGGGAGGACATTGTTTACCCACTGCTTGTTCTAACAAGGTGGCTACAGAAACTAGTAAAGGCTTCATGCAGATTGTATTATTCTGATCTATGGTGTCATATTTTCTTCCTAGTTCTGATATGTCAGTGAGTTTCAGTTCCTTATCTCAAAGAATTATAAACAGTCTCTTGGGTTACAGCAAACCATTTTCCGTCCAAGCTGTTAGGAGCTAACCTTGAAATAATCATAACATTAAAAATTAAGACATATCTCATTTGATTGTTTCTGTATGAATTAACCTAAGCTCTTATTACGGTCGTTGATTTACAAGTATTGAGTTCCAGCACTTAACAACTGTAAGAACACTTATTTCACAATAATGAACAAACGATAAGTGGATATAATAATAATTAAAAAAAAAACTCATCAAGGATAAAAGATCCTGTGCTGCTTCTAACTTTAAGATCTCTCTCTCCATCAGCTAGAAATGTATTAGTATGGAAAAAATAAGCTTATAGATGAAGTTAGTCACTTTTAAAAAATAGAGAACTTTTTCAAAAATGTGAATATAATAGAGTTATACGTCAGTGAACCCTACAGGATTATTATTATTGTTGTTGCTATTATTATTATTATTATTATTATTATTATTATTATTGTTGTTGTTGTTGTTATTGTCATCATCATCATCATGCAGGACTTGGGTTTGGCTAATCTAAAGAAAAGAAGAAATAGAGGTGACATGATAGCAGTGTTCCTGTAAGGGCTGCCACCAAGAAGAGGGGGTCACATTATTCTCCAAAGCACCAGAGGGCAGGACAAAAAACAATGGTTGGAAACTGATCAAAGAGAGAAGCAACCTGGAATTAAGGAGAAAGTTCCTGACAGTGAGGACAATTAACCAGTGGAACAGCTTGCCTCCAGAAATCGTGGGCGCTCCATCACTGGAGATGTTTAAGAAGAGGCTAGACAGTCACTTTTCTGAGATGGTATAGGTTCTCCTGCTTCAACATGGGGCTGGACTAGAAGACTTCTTCTATTCTATTCTATTCTATTCTATTCTATTCTATTCTATTCTATTCTATTATCATCACCATCACCATCACCATCACCATCATTATTGTAATTATTTTTGTGACCTTGCTGTAATGTAAAATCAGACCTGAGTTTGAAAGGGATTTCTCAAGCAGAATCTCTCATAGCTCCTATAGAATTCATTTTACCCATTCCTGCTACCAAACCAGCAACTAGCAGGGAGGTTCCAAAAATTTATTTCCTTCCTTTTCTGAGCATCTAGTAAACATGTCCCCTTCCCTCTATATGTGAACTTCTGACATCTTTTACCTATATTCTTAAGAAACAGCATACAGATAAACCAACAGTGTAACACAGGTAGTGTGATGACATTAAACAAGGCTGAAATGTTTGTCTCAATGAAGATGAATTTCCTCATTCGGCTCCTTAAACCATCCAACTTTCTCCCTTCCTTGGCAAATGTTGCTTGACAGTGAGATGGCTGCCATATAAATTTAATAAATAATAAATAAGGTCACTGTAATTGTCTTGATGCATAGTCCCGTGTAGCAGTTAGCCTCTCATTTTTCTGGACTTTCTCTTTTTAGGTGAAATCGCCAATCTGTTTCTTTCTTGTTATTCTCGACTTGGCTCTGTAATCCATGATTCATCCCCAGCTGATTCGGATGGGCAACCTCCTTGCTGGTGCAAACCAATTCTCCTGGCCTCTATGGACCAAGCTCCAACTGATACTCCTGAATTAGGTGCACATCTTCATATTTGTATTGTCTGATTTCAGTCTCTTGTTCTAAAACTGATTTCTTTCTTCTTTTTAAATCGTCATGATGAAGGGAACTCTTCTCATTTTTTTAATTCTTATTTTTTAGAATAGTCTTCCTTTACATTCTCGGGACAAATGAAGCTTTTCTCGACTATCTCTAATCAGAGAAGTCATGAACCAGGAAACCAAGGTAATAAATCAGCACCCGTCAAGATATTCTAGGATGGGGATGTGGCCATTAACATTTAAATGGCATATATAGAATAAACCGCCTTTGTGCAAAAAATATATAAAGTTTAATCATATAAGGCAATGAGAAATGGACACGTTATGCATATTTATAAGTAGTGTAACCATGCCAATGCCAGAGTCAGCTCTTGCAGCATAGTTCCAGTAATCACTCTGAATAATTTTTTCTTTACCTGTTGATATCATCTGCTCAAGGGCACAGAATTGTTATTCCACACCAATATGTGTTGGTGATCCATATAATCACTGTAAGTGATTTCAGGATGTTACACTTAGCCTGGCCAAGGAAAGCTTAAAACTAAAATGCTTCCTTTGAAGAAAGTAAATAACGTATATACAACAGCTTCAAAGAATATATATATATCACTGTTAGGTCATAAGCAATCAATTGAGGCTGCAAGAGAACATTATGGAGGTAATTCTTGCCGTGATCCAAAATGTAAAGTGCTGGTTAGCATCAACAGATGAAGAAAAATGGCATAAAGGCTCATCAAGGTATGCATACTAGTTATAGTTATTCTGTGCTATCTTTCTGAATATAAATATGAAGGCAATCCAATACTACTTACAGGCATACTAGAATAGAATAGAATAGAATAGAATAGAATAGAATAGAATAGAATAGAATAGAATAAGAAAGTACAAGCACTGAAGAGATTAAACAGAACATCTGTGATGCTCCAAACAAGTAACCTGGTTATGTGAGTCACTGATTCACGACTTCTAAATTTTAAGAGTAGAACCCAGGTAAAGAAACAAACAACTTTATATTAAAAATGTGAGTGCAATATATATTCAAAAATTGATAACCAGGAAGAATTCAAATAGAGGATTTATTATATTTCTTAAAGAGGTGAACATTTATTTTATTCGAGGTGAAGTCATATTTTCTTTCTTTTCAAAGGTATAAGAATTTCTGAGTGCTTTGCTTTTTTAGTTAATCGGTTTCTATGGTCTTTGAGTACTTTTGGAAGGTGCACAAGTAATGCATAGTTTGCTTGAGGCAGAATATGTGGATCACTTTAAGCTGCAATCCTATAAACACATAAATGAGAATAGTCTCCAGGCAGGCACAGAACTATGCTGTTAAACACCTAGAGTGAGTCATCCATGTGGAAATGTTCCTGGGTGGAGAATAAATACTGTTTTTATTGCTGGAGTTGTTTTGTATTTATTGTAGTTTTGTAAAGCTGCCAGATTCATCTGGAATGGGACAGCCTATAAATTCAATAAATAAATAGATACAGTCAAGTTACATCTATCTACAGCATAAAGAAATTTACAGATGACATTAAGATACGAACTTAGATTAAAATATTGCAGAAGAAAAAGTTCCAGTTCAAAATTTTTAGACTTTTACCCTGACCTGCATAAGTATCAATGAATTATAGAGGCCTATATTTCAAGGAGTTTATTTTCAGATAATACTTTCAGGATTGAAGTATTGGAATGAAAAATGCTGACATAATCTGGAGTGTAGCAAAAGAAATACGTCTCCAGAGATATATGGGAAAGAATCCTTTAGACATATATGCAATTAGCTTTTTAAAGTAAATGAAATGACACTACAGTAGTTAATACTGGCTGCATTTTTCTTTATTATTATTATTTAATTGAAATCTGCCAGATTTTATTTGTGCTATGTAATCAGCAACATTTCTAGAAAATAATAACTCTGACAGAGAAATAAACATTAATTTTCATTTGAAAGTTCTGTGCAAAGGAGAGACTATTTACAATTGAAGCCCATATGCTCTTTTAATAAATCCTTCATTAAAAACAGAAACTGTTTCCTGGCTTTTAGTGCATCAATAATATACATTGGGGCATTCAGAATTAGATCAGCTTTACCTTTTATCAGCTGTAAAAATTGATACATTCTTTGAATTCTGAGAATATGATGAGATTAGCAATAACATTTAGCAATAGCATTTAGATTTATATGCTCCTTCACAGTGCTTTACATCAGGGGTGTTAAACTGCCCGCCCACAGGCTGGTTTCATCATACTGAAGCCGTGCCCATCCCATTGCCGGCAATGCAAAAAGAATCGTGATACGTCGCGACACGTCACGTGACGTGGCGAGTTTGACACCCATACTTTACAACCTTCTCTAAGTGATTTACAGAGTCAACATATTGCCCCCAACAATCTGGGTCCTCATTTTACTGACCTCGGAAGGATGGAAGGTTGAGTCAACCTTGGGCTGGTGAGAATCGAACTGCAGTCAGCTGGCAGTCAGCAGAATTAGCCTGCAATACTGCATTCTAACCACTGTGCCACCATGGCTGACACCACCTGTGTTGAGTGTCAGAGGAAAACCTAGTTGTCCTTCTCCTATAACCAAACAACTAGCTCATAGATCTAAGACAAAATTTCTCTTGGATAAACTGTTCAACTCCAGAAAACAATGGTGAAAATCAGGAGCCTGTTAAGGTTGAAAAACAGACTGATTACATAATCTAAGGACACAAATTGGGAGGACCAGAATTAGAAAGCAAATGGTCTTCAAATCATGTGGACTACATCTCCCACAATTCCTTGCTATTTGTCATGCTGAAAGTTGAAATGAAAAATATCTGGACATCTGCTTTATATTATCATATCAAGCCTCAAGTAATTGTGCTAGCTCTTATTAATAGAACATTTTCTGAGCATATGGACCGGTGGACTTATTGACTAGGTTCAACAGAACATTAGAAATTATAATGCAATTTGTTTGATTTGGTTTCAGTTTAGTATAAAATATGAATCCAGCTGATAATTTAGTATTATGTGTGAATGATTATACAAATTCTTCATCAAGCTTTGCTTAAAATAAACCTTGTTTCAGTGATATGTGAAACTAACTAGTGAACCAAATGTCTGTTTCAATTTTTTATTAGCTATGGTTTAGAGTTATGACTACTCCTAAATTTATAATAAGCTTCTGATAGGATTATTATAGGAAAGCTAATAAACCTTTATGAAAGAATTCTTGTGACTACTATATATCAGTTCCAACCCCCATTTTTAATGAAACGAAGCATCTTTTTCCTGCATGTGCTGTTTAATAGGGTTGAAGGCACTTTCTTGTTTTGAAAAGAACTAGTTTGATTTCAGGCTATTTGCTTCTGACCTTCTAAGAATTCTCTTCCACTTTTCACTGCTACTATGTTTTAACTCCAGAAAGGGGATCTGAAGCTACAACCGCTTATAATTAATGAAAGTTGATTAAAGTTAGCAGCAAGGAGTAAAAAATGAATATTATTTTATAGGTTACAACCTGTGTTTTTAAAATCTTTCCTTGCTGAATGTGACTATTACAGACAATTGAAACAATCCCTTTGATGTAATGAGATTGGTGTAGGGCAGGGGTCTTCAAACTTGGCCCTTTTATAACTTGTGGATTTCAACTCCCAGAATCCCTCAGCCAGCCTGCCTGGCTGAGGAATTCTGGGAGTTGAAGTCCACAAGTCATAAAAGGGCCAGGTTTGAAGACCCCTGGTGTAGGGTTTCAATTGTGAGGGGCAGGGGAAGATAGAAGATGTAGGGCAGATGTGCAGATGCAAGTTATAGTTGAGATAAGTCAGAAGTACTTGTAATATATGAAAAATCCACTGTGTTTGTGGAAACCTTCAGAAACAGACTGAAAACGTTTAATGTGTGTGAATTCAAATAAGTTTAATTAGACATAAGATAAGGATGGAACCTTCTCTTCTGGGGTTCTGGAATGGCTTGAAAACCTGGCTGTGGGCCCAGACCTGAGACTGATGTTTGGCATTGTTTAATTGCCCTTGTTTTGTTTTGTGGGTTTGTTAGCAGAATATTGTAACCTGTGCTATATATTTGTTGTTTCTTTTAGTTTTGGACTGCCACTCGGTACTGGAGTTGAGCGGCCAACAAATTTAAATAAATAAAATATAAAGTCCCCACACTTTTTCCATAGGAGGAGAGCTTTTATATCTTCTGGATAGAAGGAGTGATGGATGCTAACCTTTGAGAAAAGTTCTACCTCATTTGTAATTTTAGAAAAGTAGAAAAATCTGTTACTATCATAAGAATACCATCAGATTAAAATACAGCACTTTCAGTTGACTGCTTATTAGCATTAAATGGAGGTAGCAAAAACATAAACAAAAAGCACCACATGTGATTAGGATGAATTATTTTGAGCTGTAGATAAATACATTACTGAAATCAATTCAGGCCATCATTAGAGAGTCAAGAATTATAGCAAACAAAAGAATCTCGAAGTGATTAGTGAGGAGGATACTGAGGTCTCAACCTTTGTTCAACTGCAAAATGTATCTTGCCAAATATCCAAAGCAGTCAAACATAAAAGTGGGCACTCTGTCTAGTGATTTAGCTATCAATCATGTTTACTTCCATTGATTTCTGCCTATGGTGAAAGGAATGTTACTTGAAGTTTTGTTTTGACTCATTCTACTCAGGGGCAGCTGAAATCTTCAATCTTCTGTATGCTTAATTAGGTGGCATGGAACCAGGTAGGACTTGCTTCCAAATAAACATCCCAAGAGGTATATGACATATGTCTTTGATATTAATTTGGAGATGAGAAGGAGCTTTTATTTTTCTTTTTTATCTATTTCAGGATCTCAGAATTCCCTAGCCTTGAAGTCTCTATAAGATTCAGGATTTCATCTACTCTATATTCAGTAATGTTAAGAATATCTGGCAAGGTAACTATAACAGACTCATTCAAAACTGTTTTGAACTTTTAAAAAAAGTAGATGTAATGTGGTGCTTCTGACGAACTTGTATTGCTTTTTGAAACTTAAAAAAAGCCATATACTCCAATTATTGTCAACCAACCTTGTTTCAAATCATGCAATAGATTATTTCCCCTTAAAGTGACAATTTTCAGATGACAAAATATAGAAACATATAGCTACTTTCTCCTCTCAAATTTGATTTCAGTCATTGTAACAATTTGGGGGAGAACTAATTAATTGAACAAAACAGTGAAAAGGAAAGGGGAAAAGACACCTGGAGTATTACGGCGATTTAATCACTTTGATTTATGTTAATAGTTCAGGAGAGTCTATTTTTTGGCCCTCAAAATAGAACAAGCGATTGATGTGCCATATTGCTTCATGGCTTTAGCTGTCAGCATGTCACCATTCAGTTTTGTTGTTAATATTTTATGATTTAGAAGTTATAAGCATATGTACAGTGTAGCAACAACACCATCATCATTTCCTTGACTTAATTTATGAGACTTTCTCTGCATCTTTTATAAAACAGATTGAAAAGAATGTAAATAGGAGTGAGGGGAGAAACAGGCATTTTCCTTCAACAAGGTACAGATTAACCACTTTAAATGGTTTTTTTCAGGTTAAAATAGAATCAGTGAAATAGCTTCTTGCTTCACCTATGAAAGATGAAGATCCCTTAAGGTATGTGAGATGTAGTTTGACAACTGCTCTTCAAAATTAGCTGAAGTTTTTAAAGCTTTAGGGAAAGTATTCCACTTATATGTGTTTTTTCTTTTTTCTTTTCTTTTTTCTTTAAAAAAGAGCTAATGTAATATAATGATAAGAGGTTAGAATAGATCCATAGAGTTTGGTTGAAGTCTTCATTCAAAGAGTTGCTCACTGAATGACTTTGGCCTGGTCACTCCCTTGCTGAGTTCAAGTTGTAGGAATAAAGTAGTAGGGAAATATATTCAGAAGCTACTTTGAACTTTCTCTCAAACAAATGTGGTATGAGTAGGCACACATAAATGTACAATTATTTAAAAAATAATTTGAAAGAGTATCCCTGCCTGAAAATGTTTTGATATGCCTTCTTTCCTCAGTTTAATACACAAATAAACAATATACAATCATTCTTTCTTTAACCGCTATGAGTACGAATTTCCACGGGGGATAAGTATGTAACAGACTAAAAAGCACCCACTGCATTTACTATTGGAAGCATGAAGATGACAGTTTAATCATTTTCTGCATCTACTGTCCTTCAGAAGAGTTGGATTACAACTCCTAGCATCCTCAACTAGGGCCATGGAGATAATTGATATAGAGTTGATAAAGGCTTTATTTCACAGCAAAATATATACTTATCTCCCCCCACATGCGTGCAGAAGTGATTCTCGATTTAGCACCTGTTACCTCATATGGCCTTTGAGGCAGAAAAGTTTCACCTACCATAGGTTTAAATAAGTGGAATTCAGAATAGCTGTGCCAAAATATAATATTGCTGCGAGTTTAGTTATCTGTAGGCCAGCAAGACCTCGTATGTTTGTTTCTAGCTCTCATCCTTTTTTTCTACTCAAACTATAGAATAATCCATATGATTTACCATTGGGGAACTCTGTGATTTATATTTTATATGGAAATGAGATGGCATGTTTTTACTTCATGGATCATGTCCTCCCCCACTTTGTCATAAATCTGAGAGAGAGGCACAGTTGATCTCTTTATTTGCAAGGTAACAGCCTGACAACTCCACATAGGAGCCAGGCCATTTTCAGGTGTGAAAATTATTTCTGAAAGCAGAAATACAACAGTTTAAGAAGATTCATTTCATTGTAAGTTGTTGTTTTGTCATATTAGGTGGCACATTTTTCCCAAGAAGGAAAAAATTAAGGAGAAGGACCAGTAAAAAAACAAAACAAGCATTGACCACATATTGTAAAATTACTGATCAACAGTGGCTAGGAACCAGATAATTAGGAAATGCATAATGAGAAAATAAATAAGATATCCAGACCATTGCTGTTTATTTTTTTTCAAAAGGATGGTCATATGCTGAAGCTGTTTGCATGCCATACCAAATGATATTTATCCAGTTTAACCATACTTAACTTGTATAAAATATAATATTAAAAAATGAATTTCTTTTTTTATTCAGGGAAAATATTTGTAGGAAAGAAATAGATCTGAGGAGGGAATTCATCCAACCAACTGAACTGAATACTGTATGGGCGGTCAACAAGTTTCCAAAGCAAGGATCATACTTTGGATTGAAAAGGACTCCTCATGAGATTCTCATGCACAGTAGAAAGGCTGTGTTTTTTTCCCCATAATGAGGCTTCTCTTATGCATGAATCTTTTTGATGGAATTTCATAGAATTGGTCTTTCAATGATAAACCTTCTGTGGCTCCTTTTAGCATTCTCTTGCCTTTTTTTTTTTCCTTATGGGCCAAAATTCATGAAATTCATTCTGATCTAGAAGACAAAGGTGCTGAAAGATAGCTTCCATTCCTTTGGACTAGAGATGAGTCTGTTTAGGGCAGGGGTGTTAAACTGCAGGCCCGCGGGCCGGACACATCATCCAGAAGCCGTGCCCACCCCACTGCTGACAATGGCAAAACCATCCTGATACATTGTGCGACATCACATGACATCACAAGTTTGACATGTCTGCTTTAGGGCAATGTAGAAAATGTACTAAGATAGTTGGACCGCAATCTGATTTGCTTTAATATAGATTGCCACAGTATATAACATGGAAGCCTTTTCCACATTATATATATGGAAACATTGAGCAGCAAACTCACTCCTTACTAGAACTGAGGATGTTACCTAGTTTGGGCATTGAAATGTCTGCAAGAAAACAACCAAGCTCAGAGTGCACCTAGGATCCCTCAAACCTTTTCCTAGCTGTTAATATGACATTGTCAGTTTTTGAGAAAGATGCTGCTGCCAAAATAATCTTTCTAGTGCATTGTTAAGAAGCTGTATGTTTTTTTCCATCATGGAATATGTGAATAAGCAACAAAGCACAAAAACTGGAAAAAGGAACAGGTGTAATAACAGTACACACTGTATGTGTAAATTACAGTCTTATCCTACATTACAGTTTTGTTTCCTTCCACCAGGAAAATTCCTTTAGTATCAGTGCAAAAATGTTTAGATAAGTGAGTAGTGGAGCTACAGGTGGGCAGAGCTGGTCAAAATAATTGGGTGGATAATTTCTCTGAATTTCTTCAGATGCAAAGAAATTCTCTAACACTTCCCAAAAGACAGGATTTTGAATTAGCAGAGATAAGAGCACTGTTACCAAAAGAAACAAATATAATAGGTAACACCATTAGAGACTAGTGTGTAAATTGATGGCCCTCCAGAACTTATAATTTCAAGGTGGCAGCTGTGGCCAAGAGAGCCTTTGCATAGGTTCAACTTGCACACACATTCCTTGAGCAAGAGGCATATCAGATGTTCATTCAATGGATTATATAATGCACTCTACTTGAATCTATCTTTGAAGATCATTTAGAAGCTACAGCTGGTCCAAAATACAGTGGTGTGGACAGTGAGGGACATACCTTGTTGCATCCATGTGTCATTAATGCTTTTGGGTGCAGTTCAAAGTGCTTACTGTATAAAGCACTTTATAAGTGACAGTTGTCACCTATAAAGTCTTTTATGGCATATACAGTAGCCTGGTTATCTGAGGGATCACCCATGCAGTAAAGTCAGGCAGAGTGGGGGAACTATAGATTGCTTCTATTAAATATATCACGTACTACATGTCTTCTCAATCATGGCAGCTGCCTTCTAAAACAGAGATCTCCCCCAGAGATTCATATGGTTTTAAAAAAACCAAGTCTATACTCTCAAGTCTAGTTATTTGTAGAGCCTGATTATTATTTTTTAAGGGACTGAATGATTACTTCAGTTGCACATGTTTTTCTTCTTTTTTCTTTTTAATTATATAGTGTAAATTTCCCAGAATCATTTGGGAGCCAGGAGACTTTCTAAATTAAATTAATTTTTAAAAAAACTTACCAAAGGAATTTTCCATGTTATCTTTCATTGGGATTTAATGGAAACAAGGAAGCTAAGTGAACTGTACATCATTAAAAAATTGTTATGGAAATTTAGAAAAAGTCTGAAGTTGAGCAAAATTCTTGTACACACGTCACCCAAAATAAAGCTAAATATATGACGTCATTCATATAGTGTAATATTCATGTGTTTCAGCATTCTTTGGTTTCATCAGAAAATTGAAAACCACATAGATATTCATGTGTTACTTTTAGCTTGTTCTTCTGAAGCAAACTTTTTTTTTGTTAGTGTAGTTAAAAAACAGTAGAAACTGATTGCATTATGCAGAATCCAGAGTGGAGTGAAGTGTGAATGGAAGTTTCTTTAAGTTGGGAATTGACTTAATAGCTATTCTTAAGTTTTAATTACTTTATCTTCTGAGAGTCTATGTTTTAAATAGTTTAATTTGGAAAAAGGTGATGTCTCTAAGATAATTGTTACGATGACACCCTTGATCAATTTTTAGCAAGTGGCAAAAGTTATCTGGGCAGGGTCAGGCCTCTTTAGTTATCAGACAGAGTCCAAGAGGTGCAAGTTAGATGTTCTGGATGAAGGCAATGGCAAAACACTTTCAATATTGCTCCTAAGAAAATTATCTGGAAATTATCTATGAAGTCATCAAGAACACATCTTGAAGAACCCTTTACTTTTACTTTATTCAGGATTAGAAAAGGTTGTGAACTCTTGCCTTAAATCTAAAATTGGAAACAAGAACAGTTATACTAAGATCTGAGTTCTAATATGTTAGTACCTGCTATGGCAAGAAAAAATAAAAAAAATTACTTGCAAATTTATCTGCTATTGCTTATCTTTTAGATTCATGTTGTTCATTTATGTAAGCTTTATTATAAAATTGTATATGGATAATGTGTAATGAAATGTTTTGATCAGGTCTTTCTGCAGTTCATTTAGCATTAGAGATTGCAGATCTCCTTTAGTTTAGAAATAAGTCATCACTTGTGTGTGCTTGTGCGTTGTGAATGTCAGTAGATAATTGATTCCAGTCCTTGAGCCATCCTTAACATCTTGGTTTAGGTTGGTTTGTAAAACTTGGGTTCTGACAGACAGATCCTAGGATGTTTTTTGTCTCTGCTCTAAAATTAATAATAGCCAATTAACACACACAGCTGTTTCTGTAATTCATTCTTAAAAAGCTGTGTATATTGAGGAAAAGAGATTTCTGGGATTAGCTACTGTGTAGAAAGCATTCAGTTCAAAACTGTAATTTAAATTAAAGTCACTCCATTCAGGAATACAGTAGCTGGAGTCCTGGAACTGAGCACTTTAGGTTTAATTGTGGTTTAATTTCTACATATCTCTGATGCTCCATAATGACCAAAAGTCCTTTCTCTGCCAATCACTTTAAAGTTGCAATTTAAAGAATTTGGAAATAAGTGCATACTAATTTAGTGCTTTTTGGCTTTGGCTGCATGTAGCTTGGGCTAGATTCATGAATGACGCTAGCCTTTCTTCTGTCAGTTTTTGGAGAGCTTTCCCAGATGTCCGGATTGAGCACCATCTCCTCAGGATCAACGGGGCTTTTCTCCTTTGCCATCTCTCTGGGGAGGCTTTTGGCCCATTTAGGATCCCCAAACAGAAAGAAATCAGCCGTAGGGCGCAGAGCCTGTGATCCCTCGGCCGTTGCGCTAAACTGTGCAGAACTGGAAGCCTGGTATTGGTATTCTTTAGAATTTTGTGTTATAGTTCTCAAAAACAGGTGCATACGAAATGTGCATAGTAAAGGAAAATGTGTTCACACACAAACATAATACACAGTAATGGAAAATTACAAAATATCTATATGAAACATGTACTGTATGGAATACAGATGTTGAGACAGAATGAAATCACAGGCAGATATAAAAGCAAGATAGAACCAACTAAGAATTTATTTTATGAGACATTGATAGAAATTGAAGCTGTATATTCACCTTTTCTATTTTCTGTGTTGTGCCTGAAATTATAATTTTTAGTTAAAATTTTGTTTTTATTTAAAAAAAAAAAACAGCCACCATGAATGACAATAGGAAATACCAAGGTTTCATGAGAAGGATCCAGGTATTGGCAGGTTACATCAATTTTATCACATTAATGAAACACTAGAATCACAGCTTGTTTTCCCAAAGCAACAGAGCTGTCATTCAGTGGGAATCTCATTGACGTGCAAATGCCGTCTATCTTTGCTTCAGTCCATTCATTTTGGAAGAAAATGTATTTGACACCTGAGGGACAAGAACAAATTAAGAGAGATTTTGCTTATGTATTGGACCCAGTCAGGCCTCTCATGTGCTGCAGCAAACTGTTTTACCTGCAGGGTGCTCATCCACCATGAAAGCCCTCTATTATCTTATTCTTTACATGAATGAAATGTGAATACAGTTCCTCATTTTCCAAAAGCATTACACTGATTGGATTTTGTATGGAAGCCACTGAATGAATTTTTCCACAGTTATTTTTATCAGATTGAAAATGTGTGATTTTCTTTCCTGTCAAGTGGAGATGAAAGTCACTCCCAAGTTTTAAGACTCAGAAAAACAGCAATGTTTGCTTAACTGTGTTTAGGTTTCCAGACTGTAGGGGACTGGACAGAAAATAACACTCTAATAAAGTCTTCACCACCTCACTAACTAAATTTTCTAGAATAACTTCTGGCTTTATTGTTCACAATTGCAAGTAATGATTCCTAATGAAAATGTATGTTTTCAAAACATTCATTTGTAAGAACAAATACTATTTCTTTTGGAAAGGTTGGAGATAGTGAAATAATTAAACAAGAATGAGTGCCAAGCCATGTTGCTTTAACATGATAATATGTGATCTAGCACAATAGACTTAAAAACCAGTGCAATTTGGTGGTAATGTCCAACTCCTTGTGATTTGAGGACACTACAGAAATGACTTGTTATTGTTGTCTTCGGGATTATTTTTTTTCAAATCCTGCTATTATCCGGTAGTCCTAAGTACTAAACAGGACCAATCCTTCTCTTCTTTTCAATGTGAGCTAAGGTCAGCTAGGTGCTGTGCACTGGAATGTAATGAACAAAATATTGATTTTGAATTGGGAAAGCTGAGTTCATATCCCTGCTTAGAGATGAATCTTACCAGTTAAGATATAGAATTCTTATGATGAGATTAAAATGCTGAAGAGTGCTCTTTAAATGGAGTGATATTGTGTTAAATTAACACCGTGTTTTGAGAAACCTGAGCTTTTAAATCAAAGTTTCTTACTTTAAACATATTCACTTCTATTTTTCTCTTTCTACTTTTCCCCATGCTTTTCTTAAAAATAAGTCTATCTGTGATCCATTTCACTATTTTTACAGTCACTCAAGGTAGAAGAGCTTCACAAGTCACCTCCCAAATAAAGTATGGGCTATTTGGAAGCTGAGGGACAAAAGCTCTTATTTTTCAGGTCATTGGAAAATGATGAAATACTTCACAGGTGAACTCTTTAAAGAAGGGAAAAAAGCACAGGCAAAAGTAGGAAGCCCAAGAAAAGAAAAATAATAATGAAAAAGATGGTTCTTCCAGATTTCAACCAACAGTCTTCTTTTTACCAAAAAAGAACTATAGATGTTGCTATATTGCAGCATTCATAACAAAAATATCTCTAAAAGACATTTTCAATCCTGGTAAACATAAACTCAATTGAAGGGGCATTCTTGCTTCCATAATGTAGCTAATAACCTGCTGGAATTAGCCTAAAATAGATTGAAACACACTATTTCAAATAGACAAAGGCACTTGAGACAACTTAACATGGAAAGTATATTTTAGAAGTAGAACAGAAAAAGCAACCCAGGATTGCTTTGACAGTGAATTGGGGATTAACAGATGGCAATATTGTTTATTTTGTTCACCAGAAATTTTGCCAATGGAGAACATGCAGTGTGTGCATAAACCCTTAATCTATAACATACTATTCAGCAATGGACTTAAAACTGGGTCTAATGTCCTTTGTAATGAAAATGCTTGTCTCTCTGACACACATATTTTTACATGGAAAAGGCAATAAAATGAAACTAGGTTGTTGTTTCTTTAATTATTATTTATGTGTGAAAATGGCCATTATAATGGAGAGTGTGAATGGAGTTGCTCAAGGAACATATGTTTATATTCTGAAAGACATCCAATTAAAAGGGCTAAATAGGAACAGAGGAAAGAAGATATATAATCCAGTCTGAAGGTTGTTCATGATAGTTGTTCCTCCTCCTTAGTTATCAGATCAGCCTGTTAATCATATCCCCCCTTCTGTTTCAAGATGTTTGAAACTTTGCTAATTTGAGTTGGCAGCTCTTCTCTTAATGTTATTTTAATAGACCTTGTCTTGCTTTCAGAGAGCAGTGAAAGCAAAGATTTTCTGAAGAAAGAAAATTGCCTTATCCCTGCTGAGTTGTTGATTTAGTATAGCTATTAATGACTGAACAAAACTCTTAACATTTTTTTAAAAAAATCTGTATTAGAACCAACTGTAGTGATGGAAGTCATCAAAGGTCATCCCATAAAGATACCAACAATTGGTTCTAAACCAATATCCTAACTGTGATTTTGATAGCTTGAATGAATGTGTGGTCAAGGAATCAAGTGGGGCCTGAGATAATGTTTTTAATGCTTGCAGATATTCTTGAATATTTCACCCCAAGCAATATGTGAGATCAGTGCTGTACAGGAGTGTGCAGAGAGAAACTAACCATTTGGAAAACAAATGGAAAGAAAGAAAGAAAAAACACTCATATTTTAACTCAAGTAAGATGATGCCAGAGATAAAGTTTTGTGGTAAAGATCTGTTCAGTTTATTCTCTGATTCCTTTTCGGAACCAGTTTATATCAGGTTTTAACCTGAACATAAATTCTACATGGCTTCAAGCAAGGGTGGGCAGAAAGTTTATTGAGATCAACCATTGATAGATTCCTAAAATTCTTATCATGAATTTCCATCATTATTTGTTTATGTAGTTTATGTGGCAAACTTCCAAATCAGTTAAAAATGGAGATACAAATAATAGAAATTTGCAATTCCAAAAAATAACACAAAAGGAACACAATATTTTCAAGCACTGCTTACTTCCTAAAATACTATTATGCACATATGATATTATCATATTCATATATTCTTCTTGAAAAAATAAAAATACCTTCCTGGCACCCAAGAGGTATTTCAGTATATGGTAAACATATTTCTCTAGGGGAAGACATTATCTCTCAGAAATGCCAAATCCTGTGACTCATATTCAGCTAATGAGCATAAAAAGATACCAAAGCACTTCAACAATAAATATTAATAAGACTTATTTCACCTAATTTAGGTTTCTAAGATGGAAAAAGCTCCTAAGATGAAAAAAGAGAGAGCTGGCTTGGTGTAGTGGTTATTGTTGTTAATTAATTAATTACATTTGTAATGGCCACCACTTCAGTAGATTCTGGGTGGCTATAAGCACCTGGCTAGAAACAGGGAGATCATAAGTTCTAGTCCTGCCTTAGTCACAAAGCCAACTGGATCACTTTGGGCCAGTCATACTCTCTCAATTCTAAGAAGAAAGCAAAGGCAAACCACTTCTGAAAAATATAGCCCAGAATATTGCTAGATTTGTTAATGGAGTTGCCAGGACTCAAGGCTGACTTGGAAAAATAGGAAGAGGAGAGGCAGAGAAGAAGAAGAAGAAGAAGAAGAAGAAGAAGAAGAAGAAGAAGAAGAAGAAGAAGAAGAAGAAGAAGAAGAAGAAGAAGAAGAAGAAGAAGAAGAAGAAGAAGAAGAAGAAGAAGAAGAAGAAGAAGAAGAAGAAGAAGAAGAAGAAGAAGAAGAAGAAGAAGAAGAAGAAGAAGAAGAAGAAGAAGAAGANAAGAAGAAAAAGAAGAAGAAGAAGAAGAAGAAGAAGAAGAAGAAGAAGAAGAAGAAGAAGAAGAAGAAGAAGAAGAAGAAGAAGAAGAAGAAGAAGAAGAAGAAGAAGAAGAAGAAGAAGAAGAAGAAGAAGAAGAAGAAGAAGAAGAAGAAGAAGAAGAAGAAGAAGAAGAAGAAGAAGAAGAAGAAGAAGAAGAAGCCCTTCTGTGCTGAAGACATTAAGGAATTTGTAGGAGGTGGTTTAAAAAGATAAAAACTAGAGTGCATAGTTCAAAAGGCACCTTATCCTTTGGGTAAAAATATTACATCCCATATTCCTGAGCCATTATTTTGCACTTGGATCTGGAGGATATATCTTGAAGTGCAAAGTAAAGCAATATTAAATGCATAAGTTTGCTAACTTTTTTTTTACTATCACTCTCCTTACCTCCTTATCATTTATGAAATTTTCACCCAAATGCATGATCTTTTTTGTTGTTATCATTAATAATGACTTAAATATTAAAGCACTATTATTCCAGGGCCATCCCTGGAATAGTCAGAATAAGCATACAAAACTTGAGTCAATCTATAATATGATCTGAACCAGAAACATTGGCTTTGGTAATATTTTCAGACCATACATGGTTGAAAATAAACAAAAAAAAAAGCTGAAATGAACTTGTTTTTCTAATGAATATGCTGAATATTCATATTCTAATGAATATGAATATCTATGAATATAATGGCTTCTATTCATTGCCTGTTAGTTTACTGGGGGAAAAAAACATCCCTTTACAACTCTTGTTCTATTTTTCCTACAACAATCCTGCCAAGCCAAGGTCACTGGTCTCATTTTACAGATCAGGAAATTGAATTTAAGTTTGCAGTTGTTTGGAAACCAGCTTCTTTTATTCAGTAAAAAACTTGCAGAAGATTAGAACTGCAAGCTCTGGCCACTGAACCATTGGCGTCAACAATCAGAACAGATTCATAGCCCCCCAAAGGAAAGTAGTCATAATGAAGGAGCACACTGAAAAGTTGGAATCTGAATTAGACCACACAGGGCCAGTCCTACCATTTAAGGAAAGTAAAAATGCTGAACAGGTTGGAAGTCTTAATGAGATGCTAGAGGACAAAGCTCTGTGTACCACCCAATGGATCACTACCTTCACCTAAGTTCAGCAGGAGATGACCTTCTATAAAAGGAATAAAGATTTAACTGCCGATTCTATGCTCAATGAGGCAAGTGAAGCTGCCTTCTTGTCCCCTGCCTCAGGTTTCAAAGTATCTTGGGCTGGTCCTCATTTCACATGCCCATCCATATTCAGCATTCTGCACTGGATAAACTTTACACAAGAAAATCACGATATAACATATTGACATTCAGACGCAAAAGTATATATTGAACACTTTGCTGACTTCAAAGAAATTAAGTGTATTAAACACACTGATCTCATTAGAATTCATGGGGAGTTGCTCTTTCTCCTCCCCTTAGGCTGCTTTGGAAAGCTGTAGTACAATAACAACATAGCACAAGACGATGCATCCTGGTTTTTACTGCATTTTGCCAGATTGCTCATGACTAGAATATTGATTGTGCGATTCTATCTGCAATGGCCAAGCACTCACCTCCTATCACTCTTCTTCTCCTTTTCCATTATTCTGTAAATAGATTGCCCAGCACAATAGAGTCCACAAATATCCAATAGCAGTTGAGTTGCATGAGCCTGTGCGTGTTAATATAAAAAGATACCTCAACTCCCAAGAGCAGATTCAATATAAAGATTTCAATTGCATTATAAATTATAACAATAATGAATAATTTTACCATTACAACAACTTAACATCCTTTTTAAGCAAATTGCTTGGAAATAACACTCATTGCCAACTTTTTTAGGTAGACGATAAAAATTCAAAACACTGCTCAAATAACATTAATTTATAAATAATCTTTGTTGCCTTCAACATAATCGGACTAAATTCACTGCCAATGCTTTCCTGAAAGATGAGGGATGAATGTCTCTCTGTATATCCATATTGAAAAAGAGAAACCACTCTGAAGCTAAATTTGGCAACCACAACCATCTGAGATGCTTATTCAGAATTTCAGGATTTGGGAGGTAAACTTCTTCAGGCGAGGCTTATATTTTCTCTTAAGTTATAGGCTCATTTCTCAGGGCATTCTTTGATTCAGCATTGATACTGGGTAGTCATAAGGCATTTGGGCTTCTATTAGCTTCAAAGATGTGTTCCTACCTGAAGGAGAGAAACTTGGCATTAATGAGGCATAGACTATTAACCTCAAATTGGGATCATTATATACTTTTCATTGGGTGCCTCATGAAGATCATCTAGGAATTGCAGCCCAGAATGTGGCAAGACAAGCAGGATATGGCACTTCTCCAAGCTGTATTCAATTCCAGTTCTGCTTATCTGTTGCTTCCCAAGTCCCTTTTAAATGCTCAGGTTGGTATCCAAAGCCTATGGGATCACCTCCTCCTGTATAGTCCAACCAGTTCTCCTTGTCTTCAACAGATACTGAGTACAATTTTTTTGCTGGATGACTTTTACTGTAGTAATGAACTCTGTTATCTCTATAGCAGGGCCTTTATTGCCTAACAAGCTATTATTGGAATTAATGCTGATGAGTTGTAATGATTTTGTGAAAAGTATTTGAGAATAGAAAGCATATCAATGTGTTAAACAAACAGATAATGATAGGTCATTGTCCTTAGTGATTAGGACACAAACTCTATAGTCTATGTATTGTTTCAGGTCAACCCAGAAGGTCTCAGATTGGCACAATTTGAATATGGGATCAACATCTATAATCTTTTTTTTTTCAATATAAATTTTTTTTATTGTTTTTATCATAAAAAAAAAAGAAGTACATCACAGATATTACACAATGTTATATCCCATCCCCCCACCCCCCGGACTTCCCAAACCAAACCTAGGCTAATATTCAAATACAAGTAAACAAATATTAATATCTGTCAGGCCTGAAATCGCCGCTCCACGCTGCGCCAGTCCGGATGAGGCCTCTGTCTCCTCGCCTGCCTCTCTGGCTCCCAGCTGGCGTTTCCTCTCGTCCCGTGCGGCGGCGCTCCCTCCGTTAACCCTGCCGTCGGGACGACAACATCGGGACGTCATCGGGCGGCGCCGGGCTACAGTCTGACGGCCGGGCGGCGCCAGCCTACCGATGCGTGGGGGGTGTAGTTGGACGGACGCTGGCCTGCACGGGTGGCTGAACGGGGCTGCGGGGGCGGGGACGATGGGGCGGGGTTGAACGGACGCTGGGCCTGACAATCCCCAGGTGTTTTCGCTGGAGGGACTGGCTGACTATGGGGGTGGTATGGGGCGGGCCTGGGATGGGCGGGGCCTGATGGGATACAAAGCACGCTGCGAGAAAGCAACTCCCAGAGCTAACTTTACTACAACTTTGAATAAAATTGTTGTTGGTTTACCGTTCCTGTCTGCTGGCGTTTTGTTTGGGAAACCAAGCCAGGACGGTCTGACA
>NW_015387410.1:0-6202 GCF_001527695.2 Protobothrops mucrosquamatus
CACCGTGATTGTCTTTACAATACTGCAATGTAATTTATAACTATGTAAGAATGAGCACTGGTATGAATAAGGATCAGAATCCATTTGAATGAATAAACCTCATTGTGAACCTTTCTTGTCAATTTTTATTGTTGCTCAGTTGCTGAGTCATATCCAGCTCTTCACGCCTCCATGGACCATAGCACACCATGCCCCCCCCCGTTCTCCATTGACTCCCCAGGTCTGCCCACACTCATGCCCATTGCATCAATGACATTAGCTAACCAGTCTTGTCAACGGAAATGCCTTTTTTCTCCTTCTGACTAAATTTACAACTGTAGCTTTAGGAGAGATCATTAAATAATTTTAATAGTCATAATAGTTACAAGTTTTCCTATGAATAGCTTGCATAGCACTGGTAGGCAAGATGAGAAACACACCAAATCAGCCATCTCAGAGAAGGGGAAGACTCGAGATATTCAGTTCATTGGGGTAGGTTTTCAGAATGTCCAGCCTGTTGCACACTTATGGAATTGTTAATTACTTAATGACTATCCCCTAAATCAGCAGCCCCCAAATTTTTGGTTATCAGGGACCGGTTCCACGAAGAGAGGTTTTTCCGTGGCCCGGAGGGGGCGTGGTTTCACATGCTGCCTGGATCCTAGAGTTTCTGGCATGCCGCAACCCAATGCTGGTCCACAGACCGGGGATTGGGGACCCCTGCCCTAAATATATACATTGTTCTCCAATGAAAAACACTGAGCTTGTACTCATACATGAGGATGTGAAGCGGGTGTGTTGGCTTATTTAACCAGTGATGACCATTTCAGATATATAAACTGTTTGGTTATTTTGTATTCACCAAATGAACTCCTTCTGAGGCTGCCTGAAAAGCAATGAAAAGGACCACACTCCTATTAGTGGTTGTACAGAAACCTCCACTTCCCTGTAAACACTTCCTCGATCATTTCACATTGCTTGCAATGATACTGATGTAAAATGCAAAGCAAGATTGTGTACTTGTCACTGCAGGAACAGGTTGAAACTCTGTGTATAGCAAGCATGCCTGAAGTGGAATTACCGGTAGATATAACTTCCACATGACTAAAACGTGCCCAGGCTATGTGGATCCCTAATTATTCCCATATAGATATATATGCACAATTTTGTTTTGATAGAAAATATTTATTTAAGTAAAATATACATTCAGTATCAAAGCTGAACATTTGAATTCCTCTTAACATTTTCAAAGATTTTTAAAAAATGTATTGGGCTCTGATGCTTTTAGTTCTGGTCTCTATCTTTTGTTTCCCACCATGACCCAGAAAATTGTTAACTTTTTCTCATTTGTGTGTGTGTGTGTGTTAAGAACTGGCAATCTTTACAAACATTTAGAAGTGAGTCACCTAAGAAAACCTAATAGGCTTGTAACTGAGGTGATATTTGAATTGAGAATGCCTGATTCAAACTTCTCACCTTGCTTATGTCCCAACACAGAGCTACTCATATTTTTAGCCCCAGTTGAAGATCCTTAAACTATAAAGCTAACAATGCTGAGAACAATTCAAGGACACTCAAGGGTGTGATCAGAAACCCAAGAGGGCAGCCATTACTGCACCAGGGATCCACAGGGTATGGTCAAAAATGTCAATTTAATGGTGATTACAGTGGAATCAAAGCTCTGCAATCTACATGCAAAAGAGGTGCTTTGATCGCGTTATTATTGCCATCATCTTGACTTTTTTTTGAACACACCTTGTGTATTGGAATGGCATACATTTTTTAAGAAGGCATACTTAAATATTCTGACAGGACATTGGAATATGTTACCTCACCCATCTCTAAGTAAACTCTTTTTTTCAGATAAATAAATATTTATTGAAAATACGCAATCCCTGTGCTAAAATGTTCCCAACCTTTCTGGTTTTGTGGACTGGCAGGGGCGGCAGTGGGGGGAGGGGAGGGGAGGGGATGGTTTCATGTGCGTGTCGCTTCCACAAATGCAACTTCACACTCACCTGATGCTTGCGCGGCTCAGTTCCCAACAGGCCACGGGCCGGCACCAGGCCGCAGACCAGGGAATCCCTGGATCATGATATTGTGACTGGAAATCTAAACAGTGTACACTTAAGTGTGTAGCTTTAAGAAAAGGTTAACAAATCCATCTTGTTTTCATGCAATCCAGATTCTGCAGCTTGAAATTACCATTATTTCAATTCAGGTAATAAATGGACGTTCTCGTTGCCAACTATGGCATTCTAGGGAAGAAAATAGTGTTCAGCAGTGTTCTACTTTGTTATTACGATTTCATGGGTGTGATTCCAGAATAGTGCTTAAAAATGATCTGGAAAAGAAGAGTCTTTCCATATTATTGGTGGAGGAAGAATATAGAAGGCTAAACCAATGAAAAGAGAAGATTTTGGTAAGAACAACAAAACCATCCTTTAAAGGGTTATGGTTTGCCTGTAATGAAAAGCGAACTGCAACTTGCATTTTTAATTACGGTATATAACTTCTGATGAAGATTTTCTTCTTCTTTTTAAGATGGTTCTCTGTAAAACATAGGCACAGAAAACGGACCTGGCCTGTCCCAGTAATCCACAGCACGGACTTTGTAATAACCCACGACTGTTGTTCCTGTAAAGAAAACCCAACAAATAGAGAAATTGTGACATTTTAATTTTTTTATGAGATATTCCTGAAATATTTCTGTAAACACAATTGTGACTGGCCATTCAATTTAATTCACATTAAGAATATTCAGTTATAACTGAAATTGCAAATCTTCTTATCGTGTTCCTGAAATCAATGTCTATCCATTTATATTTTAAATATCATTTTCTGCATTAAAAGATAATGAAGAAAACTTGTTACCAATGGAAAATTTTGGAAACAGAATATCTGAACAATGGATTTGCACTCCAATGCAATTGAAGAGACTTTCAAACTGGAGTAGGGAAATGTGTTGGGGCTACGTATCAATTATAGGTGGGGCTACATTTCCTCTGTAGGATCCTTTTTTTCAAGAAACGGGCAGGCCTCATTCATCAAAGCTCAACTACAGGATATCTGAGATTTGAAAATTGTGGGTGGCAAGGACTGCAGGTCTCCGCTTTAAATTCAAGAAACTGTCCTCCAGAAGATACCCTGCAGAAATGTTTATTAATCCTCCCTTCAGTTCAAAAACCAATTTACAGATTTGACATAAAGCACTTAAAAGAAGATACTTTCTTTATGCATATGTTCATTATCCTTTTTGAATTTCCCCTTTTAAAAATGTTTCCTTCCAGAAACTGCCTATGGAGGCTTCAAAACATTGTGCATGGCAATGAAGGTGTCATTACATATTTCACTAAAGAAGGATCTGAGGAATGCTTAGGTCAGCAAATCCTGCAACACAATTTTGGGAAAGATCTTAAAGACACTTTTTGAAAAGAAATTATTTCCCACCTATTTTCCTAATTCAGAAAAAGGCTTAAAACTAAAGCTTCCTTTCCAAAAGCAACAAATTTATACTGTATTAATGACTATAGTTTTAACATGAAATATAGTGCTAACAATAAATAACATTGTAAATAATTTTAGTAAGAATTGTAGTTTCCAATAGAAATTCCAAAGGCATGCTTGAGGTTTTAAACTGAAGTTGCATTTGCTGTACCTTTAAAAATGCAGGAAGTATTTTTTTACCTGGGCTGTAGATTAACATTGTAAATATATTGTCCTTGACACTGATTTGGTGATACTCTTTCCCATCCACTGAAAACATCACTTCAAATTTTTTCAAACATCTGTGTGAGAACACAAATGCATATATATCACAAGGGTTACAGGGTTATTTTTATTTTTTCCACAGAGTAAAGGAGTTTCCAGGAAAAGAGAAGTTGAAGGTTGAAGCAATAAGAGGGGGAGGGGGGAGGAATCCAATAGCTGAGTATGTCATTGCAAGAACAGGACTCTGCATAGTACAGCACCACATTGCAAAATAATAATAATAATAATAATAATAATAATAATAATAATAATAATAATAATAACAACAACAACAACAACAACAACAACAACAACAACAACAACAACAACAAATAATGAATGGAAAACAATGGTGGATTTCTGGAAAATGACCTACTTTGAATTCACACAGCTGTCATCCCATGTTATCAGAACTTGTCCCTTCATCAGACCAATGAAACGGACGCCGTTCGCCTGCCGAGACAGAATCACCTACGTTAAACACTGCATGCATGGAAATTATGTGCTCAGATTCAGTTCAGGTTATTTCATGTGTGGACTGATTCATTTTAGGTTTGGGGGAGTCGAAAATGCATCAGTGCACACAACTAACAAAGCCCTGAAGGATGGCAGACTAACCAGGAAAACTAACCAGGCTTTGGATTTTGCTAGAATATTTTCAAAGTAGCATTTAGAGTTGGCTAAGTGGAATGTTACGACTTGCTGTGTGCAATAAAGAAGCCTGGCCTTGGAGTATCATCTGACATGCTCGAAGAATGCAAGCTATTTACTGATGCTTTCTCTTTAGCATCTCTCCCCAACATCTTTTAAGGAATTTGAATTGACCAATTGGTAAAAGGAGGACTGCTGGGGGAAATATGCTGACATTGTAAACCAGGGGTGTCAAACTGCTGGCCTGTGGGCCGGACACGTCATCCAGAAGCCGCGCCCACCCCATTGCCAGCAATGGCAAAACCATCCCGATACGTTGCGCGACATCACGAGTTTGACATGTCTGTTGTAAACAGTCCAGAGAGTGCTGTAACGCATTAATGGGTGGTATATAAATCTAAGTGTTGCTGCTATTGCTATCTTGGAGAATGCAGCTTTTTTAGTGTAAAGTGGACACACTTATTCTCCGAGACCTGCTTGTCTTCTAGGCCTACGAAAGTCTGTCCTGTGCACCCATTATGAGTAGCCAAAAGCAATATCCCTAAGACATATATTTATACCCCAGTGATAATTATGTCTTGAAGCAAGGACGGAAAATCCTGTAATCCTTCCTATACTGTTGGACTATAACAGCGAGCACTGCCAGTGGTGAGAGAACAAGACACTTATAGTTCAACAGCCAGATGGGCCAAAGTTCTTCACAGATGCTTTATAGGCCATGCATTCCCTCTGGCTGGAAAGCTGCCTCTATCCTTCCTAACCTTGATGGTTTTTACCGATTCTGTACAAGGGTATACTTGCCAGTGAAAAAAGCGGCATCTGGTGCACAGCTGTGTAAAAACCTTCTTTGGATCAAATAGTGCTGATAAAGGATAATAAAAGAACTGTGGGAGTCATGGGAAGAATGCCAAGAATCTCCCAGCCTCTCCTAACTCCAGGCTCAGAAGCAAAACAAAGTCACTTGATTTGCACCTTACTAAACTTTCTGTGTTTGCAAGCGAGTGGCAAAAGAAAGCACCCACCTGATTGGGAGCAGAGAGGGGCTTTGCACAAATATGAAGGAGGAAAACAGCTGGAATTGGAAGTTCTTGCTTCAGCCTTAAATGGTCTTTTGCAGGTAATGGAAATGGTCCTTTCACCACAGGGTCCTAAGAAATAGATTTAAAATTAGTTTTTAAAAATGCAGAGATGCTGGAGAACTATCCAAGAACCCCAGTGACACCTAAGAGTTGCGCAGCTATAGTTAAGCAAGTTGAATGTTATCAGTAGAAGACCATCATCTAAAGCAGGGGGTCTCCCAACTTGGCAACTTTAAGACTTGTGGACTTCAACTCCCAGCTATGCTGGCTGAGAAGTCCACCAGTCTTAAAAGTTGCCAAGTTTGGAGAACCTGATCTAAAAAAAGCCACTTGTTTGTCTCTTGCATTGTAACTGGGGTGGCTTCTGCATTTTTACATAAGATATTTCACGTTTAAGCCTTCATATAAAAATATGGTTGTTGGGAAGATCAACTGGCCTCTTAAGTTGAACCCTGGGAATCCATCATGATCATCTGGAGAAGAAATCTTTATCTCTTTTCTTAACCCATTGCAGAATGTATGCTCCCAGGCCTAAATCTTGCTTCAGGAAATGCAATCCCAGGATGAGGTGCAACTGACTTAAAGAACAGCAAAAAGGTGTTACATTTACACCCCTGTAAATTCAGATATTAGACAAGGACAACCCAGCTTCAAATCACTCTTCACCCATGGAAGCTCATTCGCTGACTTTGGGCCCTTCACTCTCTTTCAGCCCAATCTGCCTCTCAGGATTGTGACGATGA
>NW_015387410.1:8579-72744 GCF_001527695.2 Protobothrops mucrosquamatus
CAGGAAATGCAATCCCAGGATGAGGTGCAACTGACTTAAAGAACAGCAAAAAGGTGTTACATTTACACCCCTGTAAATTCAGATATTAGACAAGGACAACCCAGCTTCAAATCACTCTTCACCCATGGAAGCTCATTCGCTGACTTTGGGCCCTTCACTCTCTTTCAGCCCAATCTGCCTCTCAGGATTGTGACGATGAGGAAAAATGGGAGGGAGAGTCTTGTACACACCGCCTGCAGGAAAGGTGAGCTGTAATTCTAACAAGCAAATAATGGCCCCCAAATTTTATTTATTTATTTAAGAAATGTATATGGCTTCCCAACTTGAATAATTGTGGCTCTGGGTGATGTACGATCCACCAGCAACATGTCAATACACCAGGAACCCAAATTTATATTACATCCTTTCATGCAAGTACTCCAATCAATCTGGCTGGGATAGGGATGGGGCCAACCATATATATAACCACACATGGATGTGGGGAAGGTCATTCCAACGGGCAGGCACTGCAAAGGAAAAGGCACATTCAAAAGAAAAGTGGAATTATTAGAGTTAAAGTATGTATATACTGATTGTATTATCTTTGTTTAGTTAAATTGTAATTTAGATATGGAATGGGATGAGTGTTAGTCCTGTATCAGGTTCCGGGAAGCTCAGGGGGAGTAGGGGAATTTATTAGGGGATGTATTTACATTTTATAGATAAATACTTATTGTATTGATAAGAGGAGATGCACGGCTGGTATCCCAAATTGCACTCGAGGAGGTCGTAAGAAAGGAGAGGGGATGTAGGTAGGTGGTAGGGAGGAAGGTGGAGAGGTCGGGGGTTAGAGGGAGGAAGGAAAAGAAAGTGGATGAGGGTGGAGGCATGGCGGGGACTGCCGAGCGTCTCTGAAAATGTATTGATTTGGATTATTTTTTCTTTTTTGTTTATGTACGTAAATGCATCATAATTCTTGTTGTTTAATTATAAAAATCAATAAAAATTTTATTAAAAAAAAAAGAAAAGAAAAGTGGAGAGGAGGCAAAGCCAACTGGTCCTGCTTCCTGCCACTTAGGTGTATAGTTAGTGGAGAAAATGTGGGGCGGCATAAGACAAAGAGAAATATGGAGAAATATAGATGGGACACCCCATCTATTTCTTGCTTAGACTCCTTTCCCTGTTTGTTTCAGATTTGTCCCCTAGTTGGCAGACAACTCCCAAGAAGGAATATTGCTCCCAATACATGAAGGAAGCTGAGGCCAACATTTCTGATTTCCAATTCTCCTCAGAAATTCTGTCTGTGTTTTGCTAAGATCATCTGCAATGCGTTCCTTTGTTTTTAAAAAGAGTTCCGTTTGCATTGAACCACTGAGCGGCTTCAAGGGGACACGGGTGGTGCTTAGATTCCCTGGTGTTCAAGCATGTCCTAAGAGGAGAGCACGGGGAAAAGATCAAAAATGAAATCCGAAGGGAAGCATTCCTTCTGGCTTTGTTTGTAAAGATATCTATTACCGTAAACATTGACATAACCCCTTCCATTGTGTCAGATCCATGGAAAAAGCTGGCCCGCAAGAAGCAAACATCTGGTTAACATAAAAAGGAATGAATCCTATTGGGACAACTCCCTGATTTATTTCTACAGGACAAGACAGAAGAGATTCAGAGGATAGGTGAGTAGATTGGGGGGGGGAGGTGCCCTCATTTAGAGATTATTCTATGGCGCTAGTGGTGTTACAGACCATATATTAGCTTTATGCCGTTTTGACTCTCCCCACAAAGCATCCTGGAAAATGTAACTTGGAAAAAAATTATGGCAATTCTTTTATTTGAAGGACTGCGGCACTGCCTCCCTTCAGAATTAAGAGTTCCTTCAATTGATTTGAGGAGAAGGAATAACTACATATCGGTTACATCTGGAGAATAAAGAAACTATCAGACGCAGCCAGGCGCAGGGGTCAAACTATTTTCCAAAGCACCAAAAGGCAAGTCGAGAAACAACAGATGGAAACCTAACCAAAGAGAGAAGCAACCTAGAACTGAGGAGAAATTTCCTAACGGTAAGAGCAATCAACCAATGAAACAAGTTGCCTTCAGAAATTGTGGGTGCTCCATCACCAGTGGTGGGATTCAACTGGTTCGCACCACTTCGGCAGAACCGGTAGCTAATTTTTTTGTTGCCCAGGCCCAGAATGGACTTCCGGAAGTGGCATCCACACAGAGAACCAGTTGTTCACATATTTGAATCCCACCACTATCCATCACTGGAGGCTTTGAAAAAGAGACTGGACAATTGTTTATCTGAAATGGTACAGGGCCCCCTGCTCGAGCAGGGAGTTGGACTAGAAGACCTCCAAGGTCCCTTCCAACTCTATTATTCTATGTTCTAATACAAGGGTACAAGTTCACACAAATATTAAAGTAAACTTAGGTTTTGAAGTTATACCAGGAAGAATTTTTCAAATGAGAGCAGTTCTTGGATTATATAGCCATTCCTCCCTGACTTCCATACCGTACAAATTCCCGTTAAAGGCAGGGATTTAAGGAGAGCCGATCAGAGCGGACAGTGGAGCCAAAAGACTGGAAACGAGGCTAGAGGTTTGATAGCCAAATATGAGTTTTCTTTCAGAATTTCTCTCAAGGGAGCTCTTTATTGCTATGAAAAGGCAGACTGTTCAAAAGGGCTGCTAACATGAAGAGATCTGGAGGTTTAGATGTTTTGTTTTTCTACTCAAGAAATTGTAGAATTTGAAGTATTGCGCGTTTTAAATAAACAAATGAGAGCAACTCTAAATGCACTGAGAAGTAAATATGTCTGTATCCAGTGGGGCTTATTCTTTAATGCAGGGTTCTTCAAACTTGGCCCTTTTATGACCTGTGGACTTCAACTCCCAGAATTCCTGAGCCAACCGTGCTGGCTCAGGAATTCTGGGAGTTGAAGTCCACAGGTCATAAAAGGGCCAAGTTTGAAGACTCCTGCTTTAATGCTTAGGACTCATTGAAAAACCTGTGACTGAAGCTTACATTGTTATGAATGCTACGGAGAGAACAGACCGTTTTATTTATGTTCTACCCCAGAAAAACATGAAATGAACCTAACAAAGGCTACAGTAGGTAGTTTGTTTTGAACAACTAGGAGTCAATGGGAACTTCTTTTGACTAGAGCCATCTGCCTCTGAATACACAATCCAGCCACTCTGCTTATGAGATCTTCAAGGAAGAGAATGCTGGACTGGGTCTAATTCAGCAGAATAGTACTGACATTCAGCAAAGAGGGAGGACAAGCTATTTGAAATAAGGGACCAGTATAAGGCAACTCAAAAGAGTATATAGAAAATATGCAAGCCTTGCATATGTTTGCCTTATTGCAAAGGTTAAACTTTTAATCAATGGAAAGAAGTAAAAATGCCTCTTCCCCCTCAGCTTTTAGATGGGAGATGGGAAGGATCTTCTTGTTGTAAGATTGATCATCTGTTCACTTAGGCAGCAATATATCACTCAAAGCTATAAAAAACTTTATTAATGTTTATTCTTACCTGGATATTTTAATGCTTTCCTTCCTTCCTTCCCTTTCTTTATTCCTTCCTTCCTTCCCTGTCTTCCTTCCCTGTCTTCCTTCCTTCCTTCCTTCCTTCCTTCCTTCCTTCCTTCCTTCCTTCCTTCCCTGTCTTCCTTCCCTGTCTTCCTTCCTTCCTAAGCTTTCACCAACCGTGGCTAAAAATTGTGGAAGTTGAAATCCAACACATCTTGATGAAGTCAGGGAAAATTAACAAATGTTTTCTAGCACAGTCTGTAGATCAATAAAAAAAAGTTTACTCTTTAGTTTCAGGTTTGCACCATAAACATGTACACAACGCCATGGTGATTATTTTGAAGTAAATTTTCATGTGACAGAGATAGAGGGTGACAAAACGTACTTCGGAAAAAAACTCACTGAATTCAGAAATATTTGCTCTCAAACAAGCATGTACTGGGTTTGATTTCACAAAGAGCCATTTCTCAAATGCATGATACTCTACCTGAGCATCTCTTATTTGCTCCAGTTGCTTCCGAGAAGGAAAGTCTGGCATTCTCATTTTCTTCCATTGCAAATATGGATTGGTTAGGTTGTTATCCATGTAGTATGTTACGTATACCAGTTCTTTGGGAAGAGAAAGAAAATGTAATAGTTTAAAGTTTGGCTTAAGCTGAACATCAAATCAGACATGGTAGCTTAGAAATACTGTGTTCTGGTTCACAGTCTGTTATTCAAGCGATAAGTTTTGGGCCTCAACTCTTAGACCAGCGGTTCTCAACCTATGGGTCGCGACCCCATTTGGGGATCGACCATTTCACGGGGGTCACCAAGCAAGGCTGTCCGCCATTTTTTTGTCCGCCATTTTTTTCCCCTTTTCCGGCGGGTGCCTTACCTCCCTTGAGCTGGGCCAGCTGGTGGTCGGCCTGCTCCGTCTCTGCCGCTTGCCAGCTACGCCTCAACCGGCGCAGGGGGCGGAACCACGCATGCGTGGCGCTCCCGGGCAGGGAAAGTCCTCGACTTACGACCAGTTTAGTCCTCGACTTACGACCGGTTTAGTCCTCAACTTACGACCGGTTTAGTCCTCGACTTACGACCGGTTGGGGGTCGCGGCATTAAAAAGATTGAGAACCACTGTCTTAGACAAAGTAGCTTTAGAAAGAAACAGAGAAATAGGTCATCGGGAACCTGAAAAACCCAAGCTGACGCTGTTGCATCCCGTCAGCAATTGAAAAGGTTTTGCATCCTGAAATATGAAAGGGAATAGGGGGGGGGGAATCCAGCTGAGCTTGACTAAGATACAATCCTCAGAAGACTGTTCTGATGGAAGACAATGTAACAGCCAAAGCTCAAAGTAGATACTTCAATCCCTGACAATCTATGACTCCAATAGCTGCTCACCATTTCTCACTCTCCTGCAAGTGCCCAGTTAAAAAGATGTGGGCTTACTTCAAATGTCACTTGATGAGTGAGGGACAACAATCAAGAAACTCAAACTCGGGCTTTTTGTTGAAGTGAAACCTGGGAAGTAGTTTCACTGTTTTCTGACTCTTTCTGAACACTGCTTGGGAACAACTCTTTCTATGGGAATGAAAGCAACTCTTTGCTCACGAGAAGGATCCAAAGGGTGACAAGCTTTTCACCAAGTGGATTTTTCTCACAGTTAGAAATTTAAGGGATTAAACCGCACCATGAAGTTGTCTCAGTCTGTCTCAGCACCAGAACCAAAACCAAAACCCCCAAACAGTGAACATACAATTTGTTTCACAAAACACAATTCTGCATTCTTAACATATCCTGATTAGATTCTGTGAATTGTCTATTCAAGTTAAGCCATCGGGGATCATCTGCTGACCAAGCGCCTTCTGAGTTCAAATCCCCAAACCTCTTCCCCTATTCCGTAAAGAATGACCCTCCTGTGCCACTATTCAAACTAAATCCTAATTTGGTGATCACTTTAGAATGAGGCAGTGTGTGTGTCATGCTGTAGTTATTAGGAACTGTCCATTGCCCTGTGAGAAAAGACCTCTCTTGAATTTGTCTAGCAATGCATGGAGCCTACTTCCCCCAACTTGAATGTAAATCTCATTTCTGGAGGGTATCAGGTTAATAGCCCTTCAAAAAGTCATAGCAAAATTTTACCTCTGTCTTTAGGATAGTTGGCTATGTTTAGAATCACAGTACTGATGTTTGAGGATGTCTTGTTATCATTGCTTGAATAGATCAGTATTGATGCTTGCCAGCTGTCCGACAATTGTAGTCCTGAAGGTTTGTGCAAGCTGGCTAATATTCCCAAGGCATTACAGTCTTCTGATTTGTGACTAGAAATGTTGGCAGAAACTTGCTCTTCTCCTGCACAAGAGGGAGAAAACCGTGAACCCAAAAAAGGGAAACTTACAGAGGAGCATTTAAAGCATATTGTCCTAGTTCCAGAAGTCAGCCTCATGAAGTGTAATTCTGTGACAGAACATTTCATCAAAAGATTTGATGTGGGCATAAGAACAGCTGAAGTTTGAAATAACAGATAAACCTTTAGTTGAAGATACCTAAGTGACTGTTATTGTTTCTTCTGTTTGTTAAATCTCTCTTTCTAAGATTGGGCCATATTTTTTATTTTTTTTTAAATCCCCTTTATTATTTTTATAAATAACTCAAGGTGGCAAACATATGCACTACTCCTTCCTCCTCCTATTTTCCCCACAACAACCCTGTGGCGTGAGTTGGATTGAGAAAGAATGACTGGCATAAGTTCACTCAGCTGGCTTTTGTGCCAAAGGCAGGACTAGAACTCGCAGTCTCCTGGTTTCTAGCCTGGTGCTTTAACCATTAATTACTTGCTGTTGGAAGGCAAATTCCTATTACTTACATTGTCCCTCCTCCCAGTATGTGGTGACACATATGAAGTTTTAACTTATTGACTGATAACTGACTGGCTTATTTCCCAGTTCAACTGAATTAACATCAGCTGGTCAACATAATATATTTCTTCCTTCTTTATTAAATACTCAATATTTCATTTCCTGGAATACTTAAGGGTGTGTAGGAAATGACCAAGCTGAGCCTGAGGGAGGGGGTCAAACGCATCATCAGTCTCGAATCCCTTCATGCCCACAAGAGATTTAAGTCCAACCCACCTTGAATTCCATTGACCCTTATCTGCCGCCAATTTGCTTTGACCATTGAACTACTAACCTTGAGCTGCCTGGACTCTTGATTTGACAGTGTATTTAGCAATTGTGAAAATGAATGAGGGGGGAAGGGGTGTTGTACCTAGCAAAGCCAGCAAGCCCATTACTGTCAGCACCGGCTTCCTCACCATCTGGATGTGGGGGGGCTTTGTGTTATTCATCTGAAAGCGTGCCGTAAGTGTCCTCTGGGTGAAGTAATAAGGATGGTAACTCAGAAATGCATTGTCATTGCTTAACAAAGTGTAGTTGATGGTATTGTTGGCTTTAGCGATGAGAAGATTTTGATGCTGAGCAATTACCTGTAAAGGAACACCATTTGAAAATATGTGAGTTATTATGTTAGTTCAGTAAAACAGGTATTCTTCTTCTATTTTACCTTATACTCTTTTATCTTTATTTTATCTTACCTACTATATTTTATTCTATTGTATCTCACCATAGCTATTTGATCTCATTTTACTGTATTTTACTGTGGCTGATGCTCACATTTGATATGGTCAATTGACTAATCAATACAGTATATTGTAACAAGTAATAGATGTAATTTTCACAGGAGGCTTTTCAAGATTTTTGACAGCAAATCCACTGCAGGACGAGGTCACCAATCCTATCTAACCTGCTGCCCTTCAAATGTATTTGGATAACAATTTTCATCATCCACAACCAGGTTAGGAACGTTTGAAGGCACTAGGTTGGGAAAGGGTGATTTGCATCTCCCATATGAAATTATATAGTATATAAATCATGGCTATGAGTATTCTGTATTCAATAAAAATTTGCAACAAAGCAGCTCAGATTATGAAATGCATATATAGTAAAGATTTGCAATATTTCCTCAAAATCTGCATGCTTTATTTTGTATGAATACTATTTAGTGTATACTTAGCAGAATTCAGCCTCCTTTGGGTTGCAATATGGAGAAATACGGCACTGTGCAATGCACTGAAACTCCAAAGTTATTTATTAGAATAAGATACAGTTTATAAATTGATTAAATAAGTAAATGATTTGTTTCTTTTGGCTACTAGGAATTCGACAGGTATTCGGCATATGTTTTCAAGTATAATGCTGCAACAAGGGAAAAAAAAACAGAAGTTGTTTCAGACAGTTAAAAGAAAAGTTGAAGTTTTCAGCTGTGTGCTGAGTCAAAAATCCTCTTTGATACTTTTGCAGTCTTCCTTAAAAATCATATACATATACATAGCTGAATACAAATATTTCATATTGGGATTACTGTACAGCTTTCATTTTTTTCCTGCCTCAGTTCTAATTCCAAACAGATGACTGCGCTGTAATTTATCTCTGCCTATAGAATCACTGTGACAACTTGAAAACAAGAAAAGTACTGTAACATGTTAGCATCAGGGTCTACTAAGTTAAGCCTTTCCAATAGCTTAAATTGACCTAATTCCCTAGCCAGCTAAAATTAGGAATTTAAGAGGAGGATTGCGACAGCATAACTAATCAGATGTAGAAGGATTAATGTTCCACACCAAAATACGCACAAAAAAGCAGATTAGCTCTTAAGAACACTGAGTTGTGCAGAAAGGAGTTGTATAAAACTGCATTTAAAATCACAAAAGGTGTTCATGTTAAACTGAATGAGGCCAGAGAAAGACAATTCACACTAGCTCTATTAATTTATGAAAGGTGTGTGTGTGTGTATGAAATAAACAAACATTCTTTGGTGAAAAACCAAAGAGTAGGCAACTCATAGCAATAGAATAGAATAGAATAGAATAGAATAGAATAGAATAGAATAGAATAGGAATATAGAACAGGACAGAACAGAACAAGAACAGAACGGAATAGAACAGAATATTCTTTATTGACCAAGCGTGATTGGACACACAAGGAATTTGTCTCCGATGCATAACCTCACAGTATACATATAAATAGCAAGTGATAGGTCATAGATCATAAAACATAGTTACAATCATTAATCATAAGTTACAAACAACAATAGGAAAAGATAGTAGGAAAGACAAAAAGACAAGAGAAGATGAGAAACAAGACAGTGCTGTGGGAATTAAGTGTTCAGCAGAGTGATGGCACAGGGGAAAAAACTATCTTTGTTTCTAATTCATACTGCATGGCATTCCACTAAAGCTCAGTGAATACAAATTCTGGACTGTCTGTCAGCTAACACCATTCAGAAGCTGACGTCAATTGCTTGAAATCCATGCTGAAAAGTGAATTTTGAAAAAGATGCAAATTATATTTGACTCTTTCTCCTTCTTTCTGTCATTCCTTGATCTTTTGAAGAACAGGTGTCAAACTCGCCGCGTCACGTGACAGTTTGCGTCATATCGCAACTTTTCTTGCATTGCCGGAGCTGGGGCGGGCGGGGCCTCCGCATGATGCAACCGGCCCGTGGGCCGGCAGTTTGACACCTCTGTTTTAAAGCGTGAGGATAAATTGATCAAATACAAATACAAATATTTGTCTAAAATGGCATAGGGTTTCCTGCCTGAGCAGGGGGTTGGACTAGATGACCTCCAAGGTCCCTTCCAACATCATCATCATCATCATCATCATCATCATCATCATCATCATCATTATTATTATTATTATTATTATTATTATTATTATTATTATTATTATTATTAGTGAGAAAGTAGAGGATTTTATAGAATTGGTGACTTAATGTTGAAAGAAACCCTGTTATTGCTAAATATATATTGAAAAAGGATTGGTTACAACCTGGTTTCCAAGTCAAAAATATTTTCATAACCTTTCTCCATCTAATACATTCAGACTAGCAATAAAATCTGAATAATGGCATGTATCTATTTCACTTTAGGGGAAGTACATCTCAGCAGTACTTGTACTGTGTAAACCTCTTATGTCAGTAATGACAGGTTTGTTTGAAAATCTTACTGCTTAGCTCTCCTGCCCACTGCGAAACCATGACTAAAAAGTATGGAGTGACTGTTGGCGGTCAAAATCAGCAGCAATGCCAGGCACATCTCCTGTTAATGACATGGATGCCAACTGGCTCCAAGAACTAGCTGATCTGCACTAAAATCTACTTCTGTCCTAACGGTACACAGAGCAGCAGGGAATATAAGCAGGGTGCAGAATAATTCCGATACCCTAAACATTCATTTAATTATTTAAGGAAGGCAGATATTGCTTTTCATTATGTAACAATGATACAGACAATAAACCTACAGGAATTTTCTTTTTTGAAAACCCAAATCTCTTCTCTCCACAGGGAAACATATTGAAAATATCTCTAGGGCAGTGGTTCTCAACCTTTTTAATGCCGCGACCCCAACTGGTCGTAAGTTGAGGATTAAACCGGTTGTAAGTCGAGGACTACCCAACCGGTCGTAAGTCAAGGACTTTCCCTGCCCGGCAGCACTGCGCATGCGTGGTTCCGCCCCCTGCGCCGGCCAAGGCGTAGCTGGCAAGCGGCAGAGACGGAGCAGGCCGACTACCAGCTGGCCCAGCCCAAGGGAAGTAAGGCACCCGCTGGAAAAGGGGAAAAATGGTGGACAAAAAAAATGGTGGACAGCCTTGCTTGGCGACCCCCGTGAAATGGTTGATCGACCCCAAATGGGGTCCCGACCCACAGGTTGAGAACCACTGCTCTAGGGCATTGTTTCTCAACCTTGGCTACTTTTAAGACCTATGGACTTCAACTTCCAGCATCTGCTTGCTGAGGAATTCTGGGAGTTGAAGTCCACACATCTTAAGGATTCTGGGAGTTGATGTCCACACGTCTTAAAGTAGCCAAGGTTGAGAAATACTGCTCTATGGTATTGCTTAAGGCAAGGGTAGGCAACCTTGGCTCTTTTATGACTCGTGGACTTCAACTCCCAGAATTCCTGAACCAGCTATGCTGAGGGAAAAGGGAGAGGTTTCCAAGCTGAGCATGCTGGCTCAGGAATTCTGGGAATTGAAGTCCACGAGTTATAAAAGAGCCAAGGTTGCCTACCCTTGCCTTAAGGCAGCGGTTCTCAACCTATGGGTCGCGACCCCATTTGGGGTCGATCGACCATTTCACGGGGGTCGCCAAGCAAGGCTGTCCGCCATTTTTTTGTCCGCCATTTTTTTCCCCTTTTCCAGCGGGTGCCTTACCTCCCTTGGGCTGGGCCAGCTGGTGGTCGGCCTGCTCCGTCTCTGCCGCTTGCCAGCTACGCCTCGGCCGGTGCAGGGGGCGGAACCACACATGCGTGGCGCTCCCGGGCAGGGAAAGTCCTCGACTTATGACCGGCTGGGTAGTCCTCGACTTACGACCGGTTTAGTCCCCGACTTACGGCCGGTTGGGGTCGCGGCATTAAAAAGGTTGAGAACCACTGCCTTAAGGGAACAGCCGATGGTCTTCTGGACCAGCAAGAAGTTAATAGAGACTTTTTAAGGTGATCTTTCAATAGCTAATGTAGGAGAAACTTGTCAACCAGACACTCATTCTCCAACTGCAAAAGTTAGCCTTCAGATAATAAAACTCACAAATAGGGGCAGAGACACTTCATCAAATAAGCATTTTATTTTATGCTTAATTCTCAGTAGTTCAAAAGATCTACCACTGTAAAAAACGGGGGGGGGGGGGGAATAGGATTTCTCTCTCCCCCCCTTTAAAAGGATGACCTTTGTTTTTTAGTCCTAGTTCTTGCTGGACACTGTCCCCCAGCTTCTACTTCTTACCCAAACACAGGTAGTCCTTGACTTACAACCATTGGTTTAGTGATCATTCAAAATTACAATGGCACCAAAAATATGACTTATGACCGTTTTTTACACTTAATGACCACTGCAGTTTCCCCATAGGCACATGATCAAACTTGGGACGCTTGGCAACTGGCATGTATTTATAACAGTTGCAGTGTGCTGGGTGTGGGTGTGTCATGTGATCACCTTTTGCAACCTTCTGACAAGCAAAGCCAATGGGGGAAGCCAGATTCACTTAACAACTGCATTACTAAATTAACAACTGCAGTGATTCATTTAACAACTGGGACAAGAAAGGTTGTAAAATGAGGCAAAACATACATAACAACTTAGCAACACAAATTTTGGGCTCAATTATAGTCAGAAGTCGAGAACTACTGTACACAAAATAAAAAAGATTTGAGGTATATAACCGATGTGTGTGAAGGGGAAGACCCTCTTCTATCTTTCCTTTTTTTACTAAGAGTTTTTCTCAATATGCTGCTTGATATTCATGTAATAGTGAGCTACATAGTATATAAGTCACTTGATTTATCTTCACAGATTCATCTGAGACATCAGCTGTCTGCTTTGAGGTCATCGACTATATTAAACAGAAAACAATGGTCCACATGCTGATGGGTTGATTCCCATCCCATATTTGCACATGAATGCCTAGTTAATTGTTGAAAAACCTTATTTAAGATAGTGTACATTTATGATTTTATATATTTTGGGATACTGTTCGATTGTTCTTATGTTTTTTATGATATGACTGAAATTGCAAATTGCTTTGAGTCTTGTATGGAAAGTATATGCAAATGACCAAAGCAAATGAAATAAATTCCCTAATTCCATCCAGGAGGTCATCCAGGTTTCCTCTCGTCTTGCCTCTAAATCTACAGTGATAATTGTTGACCAAGCTATAAGCTATGATGGATGGATTCGTCTTTAGTAACCTAAAATCAAGCAGTATTCACGGATTGAAAATTGTAGGATTAAATGGCAAAAGGGAATGTAGCACTATGGCTAAGCCAAGATGATAGGCTGGACGTAACACCCGCTTTACCCCAAAGTGTATTTTAAATTGTAAAAGAGTAGGCAGACACTACTTTTACAGCGTGTTTATGATTACAAAAACTGCAAGGTGCAGATGCAGTTTTCCTCCATTAGGTGACGCACAAGTCCTGACTGTGAAATATTGCAAAGTCTATAAAACAACAGACAAAGCTAAAAGGTTCATCAGGCCAGTTCCAGTTTAGCAGCTGCCCAGCTTCAGCCCAGTTCTTTAGGCAGAAGCAGAGGAAATCAATTTTGGTAATGTCTGTGTATTTCTTGGTATTTCTGAATAATTCATGGATGCAAAGGGAACATAGCGGATCATAACATTCATGGACATTTGCAGGGAAAGGCCTTCCATTCGGGCCTAAACAGGAATTCTTTAAATTGAAAACAGGGGAAAAACAATTACAGGGAGTCCTCAACTTGCAACAGTTCATTTAGTGACCGTTCGAAGTTACAACGGCACTGAAAGAAGTGACTCGTGACTGTTTTTCACACTTACGACTGTTGCGGCATCCCCATGGTCATGTGATCAAAATTCAGACGCTTGACAGCTGACTCAGATTTATGACGGTTGGTCTGTCCCCGGGGTCACGCGATCACCTTTTGCGGCCTTCTGACAAGCAAAGTCAACGGGGAAGCCCGATTTACTTAACAACCGTGCTACTAACTTAACAACTGCAGTGATTCATTTAACTGTGGCAAGCAAGATCGCAAAACGGGGGCAAAACTCACTTAACAAATGTCTCACTCAACAACAGAAATGTTGGGCTCAATTGTGGCCGTAAGTCGAGGACCACCTGTATTTACTTCCAGTTCTTCTGAGCTGAAGTGCTTAGTCACAGTGTGGTCTTGAAACCCAGGAGTAACAGGAATGCATTATGTGGGCTCCTGCAACATAACAAATACGTTATGTTGGCAAGCAGTATTAGTCGACTGGGAAGCAATGCTGGTCAAGTCTAAGAAGGACTTGGTTTATGATTTGAGATTATAAGGGTATTTAACAACTTCCAAATGCTCCAAGGACTTCAAACTAGAGAAGGTCCCTTTCTGGTCTAGATTGAAATCTAAATGCCTAGCCCTGACAGCCTGAATGTTTGTCACAGCACGCAGAGCGCATTGAGCAAGACAGTCTAGACGAGCTTCTGTTTACTTTGTGATTCCCCATTATCCAATAAAAATCCCAAACAAAAACTTCCACTTTTGCCAGCATCAACCTTACCTTTACCACCATAGCTGCATAGGTCACATCAGCTCTCCACTGCTGTGGGATCGACCATCCTACTAGAGGATCAGCCTCATCATTGTATATGGGGACCGAGGTAAAATTGGGGAACATCTTCTGGATCTGTCCCATGGCCTCAGTTTCCTGTTCCAAGATATGAAGAGCACTCCCAGCTCCCTGGTGATTAAAAGCATTGTGATGACTGTTATTATCTAGTAAGCGTACACCTGCTCTCCTACTCTTATACTATTTTGTCAAAACAAGGCCAGGGAATCTCTTTTTGTATGGGGTCCAACATCGATCACTAAATTAAGATTTTTTTAAATATGCCATTTAAAGAGGAATACTATTAAATAATGATAGGAGAGTAACAAATCCAACTACGTTTCTACAGATATAAATAATATTAAGCTTATAATATTAATTAATATTAGGCTCCAAGAGCCAGTTTGGTCTCTGACAGCTAGTTCGGTCTAATGGTTAAGGCACCAGACTAGAAAACCAGAAACTGTGAGTTCATGTCTTACCTTAGCCATGAAAGCTAGCTAGGTGACTTTAGGCCAGTCACTCTTTCTCAGCTCAACCTACCTCACAGACTTATTGTTGTTGTGGAGAAAATAGGAGGAGAAAAGCGCATTAGGCATATTTGCTGCCTTATTTGTAAAAAATGTATAAAGCTGGGATATTAAATAAATAAATGGCTTCTATTTTATTCTTACTCTACCTGTGATTCTGTGGCTCGCTAAGCCCTTGTTCGTACTAAGCTGTCCATCCTGATCAATAAGCTCTACTGGGAGTATTTCTACTTGAAGTTTTATTTTATTTATTTATACAGCGTATGCAATAGTGACAAATATTTGTAGCTCGGGTGTAGGATGAGGGTGAAGGTTTGTTCTCTGAGCTTGTGGGTTGGTTTCTGAATGTTTCGTTACCAGGCTAGGTAATAATAATAATAATAATAATAATAATAATAATAATAATAATAATAATAATAATAATAATAATAATAATAATAATAATAATAATAATAATAATAATAATAATAATAATAATAATAATAATAAAAAAAAAGTTGGACCTTGGAAGTCATCTAGTCCAACCCCCTGCTCAGGCAGGAAACCCTATACCATTTCAGACAAATGGCTGTCCAGTCTCTTCTTAAAAACTTCCAGTGTTGGAGCATTCACCACTTCTGGAGGCAGATTGTTCCACTGGTTAATTATTCTAACTGTCAGGAAGTTTCTCCTTAGTTCTAGGTTGCTTCTTTCCTTTATTAGTTTCCATCCGTTGCTTCTTGTCCTGCCTTCAGGCGCCTTGGAAAATAGCTTGACTCCCTCTTCTTTGTGGCAGCCCCTGAGATATTGGAATACTGCTATCATGTCCCCCCTCATCCTTCTCTTCATTAAACTAGACATACCCAATTCCAGCAACCATTCCTTATGTTTTAGCCTCCAGTCCCCTGATCATCTTTGTTGCTCTTCTCTGTACTCTTTCTAGAATTTCAACATCTTCAGCAGAGTTTAGGGGATGTCAGTGTTTGTGTTCTTCTGTTTATAAGGGCTTCAGGTGTGGGTGTGTCAAGTGAGGGTCTTGTGATGAGTTAGGTGTGGGTCATGAGTGAGAGGCTTGTGATGGGTGTTTGATGGGGAGGTTACATCAGATCAGGGTCATTGGGAGCTGAACTGCTGGTGGGAGGGGGTGCTTGCATGGGTTGGTTGAGGGTCGGTGCTGTCTCTGATTGGCTGTGCGGTTGATTTGGATTCTGAGGGGATCGTAGGCTAGTTGTAGGTCATTGTGTCTGTTGATGGAATTGCTTGTGGAGTGCCAGATTTCACGAGTGTGGCGGGTGGCAGCACGGCCGATGATTTTTGTGTCGCTCCAATTGAACTGGTGCTGTTTGCTGCCAGTGTGGGTAGAGATTAAGGATTTGGGACTGTGGCGTTTGACTGCTAGCCGGCATTTGTGGATTCTGGTTTTTTAATTGACGTGATGTTTGTCCCAGGTAGAATTGGTTGCAATGGTTACAGTTGATTTTGTAGATTAGATTGACTCACTGATGACTCACACCTGACCCATCACAAGACCCACCACAGACCCTGACTTGACACACCCACACCTGAAGCCCTTATAAACAAAACACTGACCCTGACATCCCCTAAACTCTGCTGAAGATGTTACCTAGGCTGGTAACGAAACGTTCAGAAATCAACCCACAAGCTCGGAGAACGAACCTTCACCCTCACGTTGTATAGTTCAGGGGTCTGCAACCTTGACAACTTTAAGACTTGTGGACTTCAGCTCCCAGAATTCCTCAGCCAGGAATTCTGGGAGCTGAAGTCCACAAGTCTTAAAGTTGTCAAGGTTGCAGACCCCTGGTATAGTTCATCCAACTCTCAATAACTCTGGGCAGCTTAAAATTCAAAATATAAAATACAAAAACATATTCCTCCCTCCTCCAAAGAAATAGCCTCAAAAGCAACATATAACCAAGAAAAACTCACCCAACAGGGACACAGCCTCAACTTTGCCCAAAATTTGGGAGAAAAGCCAGGACTTTAATAGCTTCCTGAAGGATGGAAGCCATCCAGTTCTCTGGAAGGTTATCATTTCCCCCAAGTCCCACTTGGTGACACTGCTTAATCAATGAGACCGGGAGAAAATCCATTCTGCCCCATCACACCATATTGGCAGAAACAATTGGAGACAGGTGATCCCTCAAATAAAGGGAATAACCAAGCACCTTAAATTGCACCGGGAAGTTCATTGTTAACCTGAGCAGCTCTTGAAGCAATGGGGGGGGGGGCGGCATACAGGCTTAATGAGGCATGCCCAACGTGGCCACCACTGCTGCATTCTGGACTACCTGTAGCTTCCAGGTTTAGTAGAAGAAACTAAAGCTTCAGAGATAAATAAGCCAACAAGGTAATATACATAATGGCACTTTGAACATGCCATATAATTCTCTGCAAGAGGTAATGGCCACTTTTTATTCAATCCAATATTTTCCACCTTGTCTGTATTTTTTTATCGGAGAAAAATAAATAAATGAGAACATTTAGCTTGGATCGGGAACTTCTAAAGTTCTCAGCCATTAAAAACAACAACAACAACAAGCTGACCTTTTTATGCATGGCGATGTAATCTAGCCGGACTCCTGTCTCTCCAGTGAAAAAATTTGTGCCGTTGTAGCAATGGCTGAGGAGATTCCAGCAAATTGGAGACTTGGGAAATGGATGAAAGGAATCTCCGGGGCCTCCCAATTTTAGCTGACCACTGGCTTCCCTTAATCCTTCAGAACAAGCGTCGTAGTAGTTGAGAAATCCTGGATGTAAGGTGGAAGAGTTGTGAAAGACTCAGCATTTGAAATCAATATGCTAACTCAAGTGGTGGCGAACCTATGGCACGCATGCCAAAGGCGGCATTCAGAGCCCTCTCTGTGGGCACGTGTGCCATCGCCCCGACCCACCTCCCCCCGCAGCCCCCTCACCAGCAGCCCCCAGAGGAGAGTCGCCCCCGAGCGCAGCCCGCATGGAGCAGTGCAGCCAAGGACATGGCAGCCGAGCAGCGGGGACTTCGCCCTCACACCCGTCACGCGCAGTTGATGCTGCAGGGTGGAGGGCATGGCTGCCATGGCACTGCTGGGCCGCCTGGGTGATCTGCGGCGGGCCGTGGAGGTGGTGGGTGGCCCCACAGATGGGCAGATCGGGGATGGGCGGGGGGGCAGTATTTGGGCACTCAGTCTCTAAAAGGTTCACCATCACTGCGCTATCTTATCAATGGAACAGGAAAGTATCTCGCTCTTCAGAATGCGCTAGGCTGAAATCTAAGAAAGCAGGGCATATTTCAGAGCATTTCTGTATTAACAACAGCTGATTCAGAAATGTAACCCTTGCCTGAACTTGTGTGTCTTGTATGTGACTATGGAACTTGCGACTATGGATTCTCTTGTGAATGCCAATAAGATACACAATCTTATCACGTTTTAAAGCACACTGCTGGTTCTTATATAGGCATGGTCCTCGATATATATAAATTCAGGGATAATTTCCTTTTTGTAAAGCTATAAAGGAGCAGCAGCTGAGGGAAGGACAGCTTTACAGGTAGTCCTTGACTTACAACCACAATTGAGCTCAGAATTTATGCTGCTGAGTGAGACATTTCTTCTTTGCCCCATTTTACGACTTTTCTCGCCACAAGTTGTTAAGTGAATCACTGCAGTTGTTAAGTTAGTAGCACGGTTGTTAAGTAAACCTGGCTTCCCCACTGACTTTGCCTGTCAGAAGATTGCAAAAGATGATCATAAGATCCTGGGACACTGTAACTGTCATAAATGTGAATCAGTTCTCAAGCATCCGAATGTAAATCACGTGACCCTGGGGATGCTGCAACGGTCATAAGAGTGAAAAACGTTCATAAGTCACTTTTTTCAGTGCTGTTGTAACTTCAAATGATTACTAAATGAAATATTGTAAGTCAAGGACTAGCTGTATTGTGGTTCAGGCTTAAGCACAAGAAGTCCGCTTCACCCCACAAGTTACAGTATATGTCTGCCGAAATTATACACACACACACCTCTCAAATATTTGGAAGAATGGGCCTGAGTGCAGGACAATTATTCAGCAGCAGCGACAGAACTCCTGTGAGTTATGAGCCCATAAACACCGGAATGCATCAAATTTGTACCTATGTAATTTAGAAACAATTGCAATGCAAAGTGTTTTGCAGAAGACAAACAGATTCCTCACCGAAATTACCAGATACAATCAAGCCCCTTGTGACAATGAGATCATTATACGTAAATGCATAAGAACCTCAGATACCCTTTTGCAATGAAAGAAACTTTACAGCTCTCACTGTCACTCCAATGATCTTCCCTCATGGCTACGTTACTTCCCTTGACTTATGATCCCGAAATAGCCATGGGAGCACCCAAATTCTGATAGGGGAGAGAATAAAATAATAAGAGGGAACTCCCAACAGCCACTCATACTGCTATGTCCCTTCCTTTGGCAAGTCCATGAGGATGCTTGCACAATGGTTCTTCTTGATGTTACAGGTAGTTCTTGATGTATGACCACAATTGAGCCCAAAGTTTCTGCTGTTATAAAAGACTAAATAACATTCCTGTTTGCTAAACTAGGCACAATAACTTAGTTTTGGAAGAGTTTGGATGGCAAAATCAATATCTATTTGATATTGAGTCTGAGCTTTACAAGATCTAAAACGAGCAACATTTTCCTCGCTTGCATCTAACGTCTCCTTGGAATTCTTTCCATATTATTAACAATTTTTTAAAAAGGGATTTAAAACAGCTTACCATCTACAGTCATTGATACATTGTCAAAGTCATGGTGATCTGGTTCATTCCAGGTCTCAAAATTCCACTTTGAAACATGTTTCAATCCATATCTCTCTGGAAACCAAACTTAGAGTTAATGTAGTAAACTCATTCATTAGGCTCTGAGCAAAGTCTCAAGTGAATGACTCTTGGGCCAAATAATCCCATGCTAGCAGATTTTGCCTTTAAGAGATATACATGGATGATCAATCTGGGATACAACAGATTTACCCACAATTTATTCCACAAAGGGGGGGGGAGAGTCCCTGTGAATTTTACTCCGCTATTTGTTGCTGACTTTAGGGAGTGGTGCTCATCTCCGTTTCAAGGCCATTGAGCCAATACTTTCTGAAGACATTTCCACAGTCATGTGACCAGCATGACAGAACGATCATCACAGAACGATGTTACCTTCCCACCGAAATGGTACCTATTTATCTACTTGCATTTGCATGCTGTCAAACTGCTAGGTTGGCAAGAGCTGGGGCAAGGATGGGAGCTCATCCTGTCACATGGAGCTTGGATCTCAAACCTGGGCTGCTTGCTTTCCAGTTGACAAGCCCAGCGTCTTAACAGCTGAGCCAACGTGCCACCCATTTATTCCATAATAGGATCCCACATTTGTCTACATAGGAGAACCCAACCAGGAACCTCTGAAGTGGGTGCCATTTTCCCAAAGACATGCACATAATTTCCGTGGCCCTTCACAGATCTGTTGCTGAATTGTAATGTGTAATGTAAAAGAAAAGGAAATAACCATATTAACGGAGTTGAAGTAATATAGAGTTCAAATATCTATAGCATGATTCCCAGTATATCGCTCCAAGGCCTAGTGTGATCCTCAGCTCAAAAGCCGATATACCCAGAATTTGTTTTATCTCAGCGTTAATTTAGCCTCTAAATCCCATATCAAAAGTTGTCTGTTGTCTCTGGAATTCCCTACGAATGTTCAGCCATTTAGCCAACCAGAGCCATACCCGGTTGCATAAATTGAAAGTCACAGCATATTCAAACCAAAAGCGGTTGAACAAAAAAAATGTAGATTTTCACTAGCGTGGCTTTTTATCAATGTTTGCACCAACACTGAGTCTGGTTAACTCACCTATATATCTTTGGGCCAACTGTACAATCAGGCTCTTCCACTCTACCACTTGCTTTTTATCATCAAAGTCAGTGAAGTATCCTGAAGGACTTCCCATCAATTCAAAACCTTCATTTAATATAAAAACAAAGGCAAAATAATTCAATAAGAATCGATAGCAGTTTTGAATTTTTCTATGTAAGCCTGCTTTAGTCTTCATTTGTGAATTATGCCTAATATCCAAGGAATCAGGGGACCAATTTCATTTACAGTGCGTAAAGCAGGGAAGGATCTCTACAGCTAATAATTTAGGATAACAACAGGCAAATAAGCCTATTCAAATCTTAAAAATGCAAATCCTCTAGTGGATACATCTGAAGGAGGCACTTCAGATTTCAAACCATAATTATAACCATGTGCCCTCTTACCAATAATTTAAACACTATCAGTTTAATTATTGATGTTCAGGTGAACAAGGCAGGTCATTGAGAAATACTTTTAAGTATTCGCCCACTCTAATATAATATTTATTTTATACAGCACTTTTTTCATAGCTTTCCACACATTCTCCAGATCCTTATAAAAGTTCTATGGGATGAATACATTCTATTATGTACATTCTGTTATCCCCTTATTACAGACTTGGAATAAAAAAATAGGTTAAAGTGTATTTAGTGTTCATGGCTCAACTGAGAATTCATCAAGAACTTGCCAGACTATTTTAATCAGTACACTCTAATTTCCTCCTGATGTGCATTCTTAAAATGCCACTGAGAAACTGAGGTACATAACAATTTGAGAAAACTTTTTGCAAAGTTCTACTTGGGCGGTTAAGTGGGCATGTCTGCTCAAGCATTCATTTGGCTCAGATATAATTCTCCATCATTGGACAGCCTGGGTCTGGTCTATAAAGGTAGTCCTCAGCTTATAACCATTTGTTTAGTGACTGTTCAAAGTTACAATGGCATTGAAAAAAGTGACTTATGACTGGACCTCACATTTACAACCATTGCAGCATCCCCACAGTTATGTGATCAAAATTTGGGTGCTTGGTAACTGGCAAGCATGTACAATAGTTGTAGCATCCTGAATTCAAATGATTGCCATTTACCAGCTGGCTTCCAACAAACTAAGTCAATGAGAGAAGCTGGATTCACAGTGATTTGCTTAACAACCATGGCAAAAAGGTCATAACAAGAGGTACGATTCACTTAACAAACACCTTGCTTAGCAATGGAAATTCTACGTATAATTTGGTCATTAAACTGAGGACTGCCTACACCTATACTACTCAGATTGCAGTGGATGCTCTTATGATTGTATCAATTCCTACTTCGTTTCAAATAAACTTCACACTGAAGTTACTGGTTTTATTTTCCCACTGAAAAATGGACCTCAAAATTGCTTTAGGGAAGGCACTAATTGCAACCATTTCCTCACTACTTTTTCATATTGTTCCTTTTTTATGAATAGCACAAAAAGTCACAGCTTTGCAACAAAACACGTTCTTTGCTGGCAAGTTCAAATAACTTGTTAACCAACAATCAGTTTGTTTCATTTTGGTTTAGCCTGCTGTGTGAACAGGCTAAATCACTGAGATATTTTTTTTTTTTAGTAGCTAGCTAAAGAAGCCATCTCTTTACCCTCTTCACTTCAAGCAAAGGGGCTTTGGTAGAGGTGCTAAGACAAATTTACAAGAATAGCTGACAGTTGGAATTGACAAGATTACTCTTTAAATAAGAGCTCTGCACCTTTTTTGGCTTATGGACGTGTGGAATTATGAGAACAGAAGGGCATTCTTACAAGGGTCTGTGTGTGTGTTGCCCATTCACAAAGTGATAACAAAATCAGACTACTAAATAGTCTCTCCCTCCACAATAAATACTCAATGTTCCTGATCTATCCTTCCTCCTTCCTTCCTTCCTTCCTTCCTTCCTTCCTTCCTTCCTTCCTTCCTTCCTTTCCTCCCTTTTCAAATGAAGCTTAGCCATAAGCTAAGCGACAAATGATGAGGAAAGGCTGAAACTGATTTTTAAGTATTTCTCCAAAGTATCATTTTCTTCCTCTATTTATTGCCTTATTGAGTATTTCATTATAAACCACCTTGAGTCTCTCTGATTAGGTGGCCTAATAAGATAGCATCATCAGCCAAGAAAGCTGATGCTGATGTTGATGCTTTAGAAATAACAATGAGCCACAAATTGTTTTAAAATCGAAATTGCTTTATTATACTATAAGCTTACCATTTTATTCACAAACACATATGTGTGTGCATGTGTATGTAAAAAAAAAAATCACCCTTACCAGGGCGACTGTCTCAGGTATCAAAGAAGCTGTAAGCCAAGAAATAGACTAATCTATAGATAGGCTAATGGACTGATACGAAGTAAAACATTTTCACATGAACAGGAGTAATATTTAGCACCACTCTAGAAGCACAGAGCAGGATCCTCTAGTGTTAAAAGACACAAGAGATGACGCCAGAATATATACAGATAAGTCCTTGACTCCAGTGCTTGAGCTCAAAATTTCTGTTGCTAACTGAGACATATCTTAAGTGAGTTTTGTCCCATTTTATGACCTTTCTTGCTATAGTTGTTAAGTGAATCACTGCAGTTGTTAAGTTAGTAACACGGTTGTTAAGTGAATCTGGCTCCCCCATTGACTTTGCTTGTCAGAAGGTCTCAGAAGATGATCACATGACCCCAGGACACTGCAACTGTCATAAATATGAGTCAATTGCTACATTTCTGAATTCTGATCATGTGACCATGGGTATGCTGCAATGGTTGTTAAGTGTGAAAAATGGTCATAGGTCACTTTTTTTCAGTGCCGTTGTAACTTCAAAAGGTCACTAAATGAACTGTTGTAAGTCGAGGACTACCTGTATTATATTCAGCTAAAATGAGACTATAGCTTTTATTCATTCAGTAATCTGATCATACAATTCTACATCCATTGAAAGACTGGATGGATTCCCTATTGATCTCCCCAAAAACAGAGTGGTATAATAAAAAAGAATTGCATTTTTTTTCCTAATAACAACATATAGTTGCAGACTCTCTGTTTCTGACAACATTGGCTAAATATGAAATGCACACACATCCACTGGCATTTGATAAGGTGCCCATTAGAGTATGTGTCTATCCAGTGCAAGTGATGGATTTTTCCGGGATCAGATATAAAACAATAATTGTTCAGCTCTGTGGAGTATAAGCACTTTAATGCTAACATTATTTGCAAAGGCTGTGTGACTTCCAATTGACCTTTGTCCTTAAGGCAATGTAAAAATATCCATCAGATATGGTGGAAGTTTAACTTCTTGAATTGCAACATTTGCTTGTTAAAAGTCTTGTAGTCGTCAAGATAAGCAAATGACTGCACATAACTCCAAATACCTTCACCTAAACATTGTAAAACAGAGCTATGAATTGACTGGTTTTATATTTACCAGGACGTAGCTTATTCTCCCAAAGAAGATGCATGAAGTTATCCAGGTTTGTGAAATCGTAGTGAAGTGTCCCATTTATCACCCTGAAAAAGAAATTGCAGGCCTTTGATAGCTGCTTGAACTGAAAGCTATTTTTCCCCAAGTATAATTTCATAAACTTTTCTTCAATAAGATAAAAGACAATTAGTTTGATTTATTATTATTTTACAATAATAAATTTCAGTTAACAATAGGATAGTGTCTATGCAATTCTATATACCAGAAGAACTTTCCATATAGATACATCAGCCAGCTGAATTGACTTCAGCAGAATAAGATGAACTGGAGAATAAAAAAAATACCCCATACATTAGCCTTTTCTAATTTGCTGCATCCAAAGACATTCAATTATAACTCTAGAATTTGAAGCTAGCATGCAGAAGGCTGAGCTAGAAAGATTTCTACATGCTGACTGCAAACAAAATGAGAAGTTACATGCCTGTAACATACCTATGTACATACATGTACATATATTATTTGGGAAATTTAACTCTGATATTGTTTCTATAAAAATATCTCATTGCTGAGATTGCCTTTTATGATAAGGTATTTTTTCTTATTTAAGAAAAACAAAAGTTGTTGGAATTATATAGAGGCCAAGATTTCATGAAAGTATTCAAACTCCGATGACTGTATGTGGGAATCACTTTTGGTTATTCCATGAAGCAAATATGTTTAGTTCATATTCTATTGTAAAACACATCTTTAGAAAGTTTAGATTGGTTAAATGAATACCAGCCATGTGCTACGTATGTTAAACAGCATTAAACATTTCACATATAAACAAATATTGGAATTTGCATCAGTTGAATTCATCGCTCAAGTGACATGCAGACCACAGAGTAAATGTACTTTACTGCAGAAATGTTAAAGATACCTTCGTATGTATATTACATAGTAACGCAGGTAATATACTGTGAAAAAATTATCATTACCGTCTTTATCCCCCAAAGTAACCAATCAAATATTTAAAATCTGCATATGGATGTGGCTAAAGATATATTATGCTCTAGATATGTGAGCAGTGATGAACTGGACCCTCACTCTGTCATGACTGAACTAAACCATTGAAATCAGTAGTGTGTGTTAATCATGACTAGTTGAATCTAAGTTTGGATCAGATTAAATTATCATACAGTATATTTGAAATATACATATGGAACTGTTCACACATGAACAGTGAACACATACAGCTAGCTTATAATAGAACTCACACTGTTCTGGACAGATGACAATTCCTTTGTATACTAAAGAAACCTCCAAGTTATATGACAGTGGACGAGGATGGGGAGGAGGAAGTGGAGGAGGAGGAGGAGGAGGAAGAGGAAGAGGAAGAGGAAGAGGAAGAAGAAGAAGAGGAAGAGGAAGAGGAAGAAGACGAAGAAGAAGAAGAAGAAGAAGAAGAAGAAGAAGAAGAGGAGGAGGAGGAGGAGGAGGAGGAGGAGGAGGAGGAGGAGGAGGAGGAAAAGTAGTCAGGCCTTGAGGAGGAGACTTATCTTGTTAATTGGTTGGGCCAAACTCTCCAGGACCAAGGACAGCTCCATAAAGAAAGATAAACATTCCACCCAACCTAAAGCTGGCTGCTGGCTGAATGTCCGAGCCCCTCAAACATTATTACAGTAAGCAACAGCAAGACTTTAATGTTTCCAGTCTAATTAGAAAACTCTCATGTACTGAAAAACATAAATCCCAGATTCTGGTAGGCTGGACTTCGGTTCTTCAAACTCACTCCTCAGATTTTGCTCTATGCTTTCTATCATTCCTGCTTAGTCTTTTGGGAAATCAGAAGGTGCCTTAGATAGAATCAGAAGGAGAAACTTCAAAAGCTAGTCCCTAAGGAAATGACTTCCAACTGTTTAGCAGTGCTTAGGAATAGCGAGTCTGACATCCACCTTTGATTTCAAGCAGTGGAAGGCAGCTCCGTGTATCTTTGCTGTTCTTTCTCCTTCCCCCAACAAAATCCCTCCAACGGATTTCTCAGCACCGAAAGCCAATAATTCTGCAAATGGCCACTGCAAAATGCCTATGAATAAGCAAGGCACACATAAAGACACAAGACTGAGAGTGGACAAAAAGAGCTTTCAGCCCGATCAAAAGGATGCGGCCTGCCATTTCCAGCTTCTCAGCCAGCCTAGCTCAGTTAGCTAATTCTCCACGCTTCCCTCGGCAACGGGGAGAGAGCGAGAGGGAGGGAAGAGAAGAAGAGACATGACAATCAAGAACCTTACAGCTCCTTGCCTGATGGAGGTATGTTTCAAAATTAACCTTCAATGTTTTTACTGTAACTCAGTATTATTCATTCTGGCATTCTAGGGAGGAAAAAAACAACAGCAGAGCTGAAGTAAAGTAGAACTGTTTCAAAAGATTTTTAATCAGCAAACAGGCTTGAAATGAATACATCCACACTGTCATTTTGTTGATACATTTCTGAATTCAACCTCAGGCTCTGAAATGTGGCACCAGAGTTATCTTTTGATTATTATTTTTGCTGTTTTTACAAATGCTTTAATTACAGTTTTGTTGCATATCTGTTTCTTACTGGACTGTAAACCACTGTGAGTCAGTTCGAATATGGCACTCAACAAACCTAGTAAATTCTGCTTTAAATATGAGATATAAATAAGCATTCGCTAGCTCTGCTTTTTAAAATACTTCTTCCTAGTATGAGAATGAATGCTCAAATCTCTGGACTGAATGCTTATGCTATTCATTTATAATACAACAGGTATTAGACAGCCAACTTCCACCAGGAATGAAAGTGTTAAAATTTTCCTTTGCAATATACCCTTTGGTCTAAGAAAAGAAAGTCCCTAGAAAAAAAAATGCAGGAATTAACCTTTAATGGTTAGCCTACAGTGGAAAAACAACATTATTTTGTTCTTAGTTAGGAAGGTATTCTATTATTACATTGTTAAAGTCTGAACCAGCGACTCAATCCTATTCTTGGTTAAAAATCAAAGGCAATTGATGAAATAACGGTTTCACAATTTAAAAACTAACCATTGTCAGGTTAAATGTTATTTGGAAGCAATAGAAGACAACATTGGGAATGGTACCAAAGTTCTAAATTCCAGCAAAAAGAGGTCATACAGTACATAAGAGTAACTTTTTAAGGGATAAAGCAATATAAATTCATTAAACAACAAACTGACTCAAAAACTACAGCCAGAGGAAGTTCTGGATATTTCACCACAAAAGGTTTTTAGGGTGGTAAAAGAAAGCATTTCTATGAATAAATGCCTTATCCATCATGGAAATGGAAAAGACAAACTAGATTCCTGGATTTTCCCCCCCTCCCTCAAAAATGGCTTTCTTGTTATAAACGATTCCATTGCAGTTTCACCCAAACCATAATTTCTGACTACATTTTGCAAAACATGTTATGAGAAATTGCTTGATATGACATTAAGAGGAGTTGAAGAGTTTGTGAATGTGAAAGAGGAATTTTAATTATTTAGGATGCAAAGTGCATTGCCCTTTTTCAATGTATAAAATTATTTTTATTGATCCAAGTTTACATTTCTTGTCTCACATAGCACTATTTGTAAAGCAAACTAAGCCCATCCCATGCCTCCTTTATTTGGTGAGATTCTGCAGTAGCAGTGGAAAAATGGAAGCATCTGGGTTTTATATAGCTACAATTTACATTAACCATGGCAGAATACACTATTTGGTATAGTTTACATAAGTCACAGCCAAGACATGGCAATCCACAGATTGTATCTTGCCAAAAATGCTTCATGGGGTTGTTTTATTCCTAGCAGAATTGTTCTTGTTTTATGGTTAGGCAGCACTGGAACTCATAGAGGGTAACTTTGAGGGCTCCAGTGTTAGAGATTACCTGGCAGAAAACTCTTAAGTGCTCTTCCCTTAACAAAGGGCTGGAGAGGCACCACGAGTTTCTGTGCCCTGAAGAAGCAGTGATGGATCCTCTATATCAGTGATAGCGAACCTTTTAGAGACCGAGTGCCCAAACTGCAACCCAAAACCAACTTATGCATCACCAAGTGCCGGGTGGGTGTGGCCCATTGGGTGGGTGTGGCCCATTGGGTGGGCGTGGCTGCAGTGGTAACGGCAGACTGGGTGGGACTAAAAAGTTCAATCAATCAATACCAACTTTGCAAGATCTTTTTTTTTCCCCGCGAGAAGTTAAAATTGACTGATTGAACCTTTTTTTTTTTTGCACATGGCGACGGAGGCCTAAAGCGAAAAGGTTTTATAAAACCCAGCTGAAGGCCTAGGACTGGGGCGACGGCGCACATGCCCACAGAGAGGGATCTGTGTGCCGCCTCTGGCACCTGTGCCATAGGTTCGCCACCACTGCGCTATATACTAACTTACAGAGGATAACTGGGACTTACAGCTGATAATTGGGATAATTGATCAAGTTCTCTGGGAGGAAACACAGTATGTAGGAAGTAGGAAAAGAAGCGGGAATGTGAATATGCTGTTGGATACCAAACTCCTTACCAGCGAGCAAGTTATTATGTATGAGAGTTGAACCGTGAGAACTGTAGGTGGCTCTTGAAAGTCAAAGCGATAATGCTTTTGCTTGAGAAGAAAGACTAGGGCTGACATGACAGCAGTGTTTCAATATCTAAGGGGTTGCCATAAAGAAGGGGTCAACTTATTCTCCAAAGCACCTGAACGCAGAACAAGAAGCAATGGATGGAAACTAATCAAAGAGAGAACCAACCTAGAACTAAGGAGAATTTTCCTGACAGAATGGAATGGCTTGCCTCCAGAAGTTGTGGGTGCTCCATCACTGAAGATTTTTAAGAAGAGATTGGACAACCAGTTGTCTGAAATGATATAGGGTTTCTTGCTTCAGCAGGGGGTTGGACTAGAAGACCTCCAGGGTTCCTTCCAACTCTGTTATTTTGAGATCAGAGCAAAGGAATGTACTGTTTGCATGTGGGAAGGAAATCAAGCCTTCCTTCCATTCAATCTTCCCTTCCCTCACCTCCTTACAGTTATTTCCGGGGCAAAAGGTGAGAAATTACGCTAAAACAAAAGATAACACACTGGACAGAGGCAGAGACTGGCCAAAGGTGGTAGCCCATTCAGATAAACATTCCTTTCAGGATAAACAAAAAAATCCTTCCTCTGTGTGACTGCAACCTCCAACTGCAATGTTACTTAAGCTTAAGTGGAGAAACACCACAAACTCAACAGGGAGCCTAACTACCAAGCAACCCCTTTTGACCATGCAGCTAATTACAATTCCCAATACAGGTAGTCCTCGACTTACAAACACAACTGAGCCAAAAAAAATTGTTGCTAAGCAAAACAGTTGTTAAGTGAGTTTTGCCCCATTTTACCACCTTTTTTGCCACAGTTGTGAAGCGAATCACTGCAGTTGATAAGTTAGTAACGCAGTTGTTAAGCGAATCTGGCTTCCCCATCGACTTCGCTCGTCAGAAGGGCACAAAAGGTGATCACATGACCCAGGGACACGGCAACCGTCATAAATATGAGTCAGTTGCCAAGCGTCTGTTTTGATCACATGACCACGAGGGTGCTGCAACGGTTGTTTAAGTGTGAAAAACGGACATAAGTCACTTTGTCAGTGCCGTTGTATCTTCGAATGAATTGTGTAAAAGTTGAGGACAACTTGTAATTCTTAGTGGGCAGGCTAGGAAATATAAAAATAATCACTTGACAACTGTTAATTCTGCCACAACCTTTGATTGCTGAACTTCACATTAGGCTGTCAAAAAAATCCCGTCTCTGCCTCAAGCAATTTGCCCAGTGTGTTCTATGGAAAACCCAGCCTAAATTTGAGCCTAGAACAGGGGTAGGCAACCTTGGCTCTTTTATGACTTGTGGACTTCAACTCCCAGAATTCCTGAGCCAGCACAGCTGGCTCAGGAATTCTGGGGGTTGAAGTCCACGAGTCATAAAAGAGCCAAGGTTGCTTACCCCTGGCCTAGAACTTTCTTCTGACAAGACGTTCTCTCCAACTTGATGCCGCCCTCATGCTTTAGACTGGAACCTGCATTCTCCCATTCGCCATGGCAGTGAAAGTCAGTGGAAGCTATGATCCTAATACCCCTTTGGAAGAAATATACACTATTTCTCATTCAGAAGTTTATACACCTATATTTTCTGTGAACCAGCCAAATAATTTGAAAATGGAATGCACGAGACCAGGAGCTGGAGAGAAATATATTCCCGGATGTATCCCTATAAGAGAAAGGGGTTGGGCGGCAAATCAGAAGGTTCTTGACCATTCTAAGCCTTCTGCCCTTCCTCCTGGTCATGTGGCCCAGAGCTTGAAGATGTAAACAGTCATAGATGCAATATGAAAGAAGAGCAGCAGCCACATCTGCAAAGAGACAATATGTTACACGGAAGAAAATACAGACACTTGCTATGGTCACTAGCAATAAAGCGACTAGAAACCATTCCAGAAGTCATGCTTTGTGTGCTTTCCCAAGAAAACCATTACACAAGAAATTCAAAACTTTCGGCTACATCTATCTAGAATTCTAGCTGTTTAAGCAATAGACTGAATATCTATTTAAATAGCAGAGGTGACCTTTGTTTAGTTGGGTTTTCACCTATCTGCAATGACAAGGCAAAAAAAATGTAACAAAAGATATATAAATAAATATTTATTATTGTACTTATTGAGCATGTAACTTTGTTTTCCTTCAATTATTCCAATAGATCAAAAGGTTAAGTTTAGTTATTTTCCAGGTAAGTTATTTTGTTTTTACCTAAATATATTCGCATTGGTATGGCATCTTAGTATATTGCCTTTTGGTAGACAACATTTTACAAAGCAGAGCTCTTTAAATTAAAACATCACTATAAAGGGGTACAGTACTAATTTTTTTAAAAAAATCTTACTTTACCAGTAGGAATTCTTACTTCAACTAAATCTGTTGTATGCCAAGTCTGACAACTAACACGTGCTTCCCCAAAACTGGTGCCCTTCAGATGAATACAGTTACAACTCACATAAGCTCCCACACTTGTTGGTAACTTGATAGAAAATATGACAACTCAGTCCTGCCAAGGATAAGTAGTTATTAATCCGCTCACATTCTAGTGGTTATTTACGCACTAAAATGGCATCCACAAAAAGTGATGATTTGGTAAAGGTAATATTAAAAGAAGCAAAAATTTTCCAGATATATATTTAGCCAATTTAACAGGAATATAAGATATGAGAATCTAGATGAATAATATTTTCAGACTATGGGTATAACTAATTGCTCATAAACACATAATATTTCTCTGTTTTTGTGAGTGTAATCAAAATAACAAATAGAAGGATGATAAGCTAAACATTTGATTGGTTCAACCCCAAGAAAAACAAAATATCTGAAATCGGTTTCTGTCCTCGCATCAATGTAATTACATATTCCTTCACCTCACTAGTTCTAACTGACACCTGAAATTATTGCCTAGGATACATAGTTTAAATTTCTGCATTTTTTCTTACATATTCTGTCAGAAGGTAAATACCAGTGTTATTTATCATGTAGAATTCTGTGGCACATAAAGGCATACATGTTATCTTGCGAGCTCTGGATTGGACTAATATTTTTTATTATTTATCAACTTTATTGGCTGCCCATCTTACTGGAGGGTAACTTTGGGCGGACTACAGTATTAAAACAGAAAACCATATAAATAAGAATACTACAAAACTATAAAAATACAACATACAGTAAGTTTCATATATTACTAATATGGATTTTTGAATTTTCTGTTGAAAGTAACTGAAGCTGTATCTTAGAAGGCAACCTTGTTTCAATTATAGCTGTTGTTGTTAAAACGAATTTAATCCATGCCATATAAATACTTCAGAATTTCTGGTTGATTTTCCAAAAGATTAAGCCAGCTCTTTAATTCATAGCTTCTTTCCAGTTAGAAAACTATTGGGGTGGAGGGGACTGGATCAATCATTACACAGTCTACTCTATGCTTTAAGGGAATATTGCTTGTTTAATATTTACCATTAAACATGAACAATTTGGAAGGAAATTGGGAAAAAAGACAAGAACAAACATGAAGAAGCTTCAGATTGTACTTTGTAATCCTTCATTCATGCTCTTCAATCTTTACCTAGCTCTAACTATTGCTTGTTCGTGTTACCGCCTACATGTATTAAAAGGTATCTCCTACAGTCTTTAGTGCTGACTTGCTCCGATGCAGTTGACCAGGAAAACAGTGAAATTCAAGTGGACTCTTCATTATCATACCTACACTACAGAACAAGAAAAGTAAGAATAGAGTTTTTTGTCCCCCTACAATTCACAGATGAAGGAACCACATGTTAATGCAGCAGCAGATTCATTAGAATAAGGAATAGGGGTGGGTTTTTTTAATCAGAAGAAATAGGGTTTTTTTTAATGCAGTACTAGATTTTATATTCCTATGGCTATTTATATTGGGTGTTCTGCAGGATGTGTAGCTCAGTTCTTTTAATAAACTTCAAGAGGATTCTTAAAAATAAGTGAAATATTTCCCCAGAACAATTACTTTTGAGAATTTACTATATGCAATATTTTTTTAAAAAAATCTTAAAACGCAGATTTCTATTCAATCAAGACTTTCCTCCATTTTTGTTCAGCAAGGAGTTCTAAACACACTCTCTATTTGTTATAACGAATCATACAAAGTCGTGAGACTTGCATAGCATTTCTGTTAGTTATTATAAATATGTACTTTTATGATATAAGTCAGTGGTTCTCAACCTGTAGTCTGTGGATTCCTGGGGGGCACTGTGATGTCATCACAGGAGGTCCACCAAGGCTTGAAAAATGTTATGATTTAAATATTGAATTAATCAACCCCTAGGCACCGGAGTTTTCTATAAATTTCCCCCAGACACCACTGCTTTTCCAACTCTTGGTGACAAATATTCGTTAGAACTAGTATTTGATTAAGTCGGAATCTAAAGTTATTAGAACGATAATTCCTACACCAAGGTACCAAGAAAGTTTCACCTTCTACTCAAGTAAGTAAAATAATAAAATAAAATAATAAATATTTTTATTAGCTAAGAGTTAATGTTATCAATTACGGCACTGTGTACTATCAAACGCTCTTCCTTCTTATTCCCTCAACTATCGATGCTCAACTCACTTAAAGCTGGGAAATATTAAGAGTTGCTGATCGATTGTCTGCTTGTGGAGCTTAGAAAACCATCATAATAGTTATTTATTTTTTATTTTTTTGCATCCGTGCTTCTATTCTGCTTTTAATATAAGATTATAAATAAAGGCTTTGTAAGGCTGACCAAAAATATCTGAAATAAATATTATCCCTGTATGGAGATGTGCATATTAAAAGGTTGACCTAAAAACAGTTTATTTGGTACATCTGGTGAATGCAATGAGATTCTTAATTAGCTCCTTCACAATCTATGCCTCATATTCCTATGAATTCAGAATAAATATACTATATTTATTCTGAATGGGTCCCTGATTTATCCAAAATTGAAAAAAAAACACAGAATGTTTATGCTTTTATCATGAACAAGGTGATAAATAAAAGACACTTACTGTTGTGAAGAAACCCTAAGCCAAGAAAGAGCATTTGTGGATTATATATGGCCCCAACCCATATTTGTAACCCATGTATCCCAGAACTTTATAGCACAATTTCTGTATTTTGTTCAATTTCTCCAATGTACAAAACAGATGCCTCTCTGTTCATTAGGAAATGAGAGAAAAAAACCTGATGACAACATAAATGCCACAATAAAAATCTGTGAATTTATCATTTTCATTTGATTTTTTTTTAAAAAATACATTAAATTTTGAAAATAAGGACAGTATAATAAACAAAATAAAAAATGAAGTCACTGTAAGTCATCATGGTCATTAAGAAGGTCAATATGACCTGATTTTACTGAGTTATCGCAATTGTTAAGCAAAGTCTGCGGTCGAATGAATCCATTCTCCTAAATGGGCATTTTTGACAGAAACTGGCAAAAAAAAAAAAAACCCACTGCAAATTACAATCATGTGACGTTGGGATGCTGCAATCAGTTATAAATGTGAGCCAGTTGCCAAGTGCCCAAAATGCGATCACTGTGGGGAAGTTGGCGCAATCATAGCTTTAAGGATGGATTGCAGATATTTTGGGGGGCTCCGTGTAGCTTCAATCAGTCATTAAGCAACCGGCCTCTATGCAATTTATTATCATTTAGCAGATTTACATCCCGTCTTTCACTGAGTATTACTTTTTTATAATAAAACTGGCAGGGACAAAAATCCCCATTTGCAGCCTTCCCAAGTGGCTTCCAAAAAGCAAGGGGGGAATCATGATTTGCTTAACAACCGTGTGATCCATTTAGTAGATGCCTCACTTAAGAGCAGAAGTTCCTGTTCCAATCATGGTCAAAAGTCGAGGACTGCCTACATTGCTTCAAAGCTGTGCAATTAGTTTCTCATCTAAGTTTCTGTTGTTTGTAAAGGTTTTTTTTTAAATCAGATGTAATATGTAGCTATGACCATCATTAAAAAAAAACAAAAGTACATTTTTTCCTGCTTCCAACTATTACAGTAAACTTAATATTTTAAAAAATTGGTTTGACTGACCCAGTATCAGTTTGATTAGGATACCTATTGAATAAAAATAATAATGAATATTCAAATAATACAACAGGTTTGCTTGAGTCCCAATATGAAAAAATTGCAAGTATCTTTAATGATCACTCCATTTTCAAACAGTAATCTTTTTCAATCACAGGAACTGATTAAAGCTGCTCCAGAATGAAACAACAAATGGAAACAGTCCCGGCAGAAAATGGAACTCTTCTCCAGTTTTATATGGAAAGAAAGATTCCCAAAAAGATTAGCAAAACAGCAGTTATCCAAAACCAACTAAGAAAAAAATGTTCCTGCAGCTTGAAAACAACGAAAAAGGCCATTCTGGATTTCTTTCCCGTGTTACAATGGCTTCCCAAATACAACTGCAAAGAATACATCTGGGGTGATGTTATGTCGGGACTGATCATTGGGATCATTTTAGTTCCTCAAGCGATAGCCTATTCTCTGTTGGCTGGCCTGAAGCCAATATACAGCCTTTACACCTCGTTCTTTGCCAACGTCATCTATTTTCTCATGGGCACCTCCAGACACGTGTCTGTGGGCATTTTCAGCTTGCTAAGCTTAATGGTCGGGCAGGTTGTGGATCGAGAATTGCTGCTGGCAGGATTCAACCTGAATGATGACCCACAGCCAGCTGTTGGTGACCAGGTCCATTTGAACTTCACCGTCTACAATTTTACCCTGGGGATGACAGACCACGAATGTGGGAAAGAATGCTATGCCATTGGGGTAGCTACCGCACTGACCTTCATGGCTGGAGTTTATCAGGTACGGTCTTTTTCACTTCCATTCTTCAACCCATCTAGATTTGCAAATGTAAACTTAAAATGTGGCCCCTCTTAAGAGGCAAATATTTCTAGAGAAGCAAGGGCAAACCCCATAAGAACAATGAAAAGCAACCCAATGTCAAACAGAAATAAGCAGAGTAAAGATAATGTTGTATCTCTTGTACAGGTAGTCCTTGACTTACGAACACAATTGAGCCCAAAATTTCTGATGCTAAGCGTGACATTTGTTATGTGAGTTTTGCCCTATTTTACAACCTTTCTTGCCACAGTTGTTAAGTGAATCACTGCAGTTGATAAGTTAGTAACACAGTGAATCTGGCTTTCCCATTGATTTTGCTTGCCAGAAGGTTACAAAAGGTGATCACATCACTGCCAACCATCCTAAATATGAGTCAGTTGCCAAGCGTCTGAATTTTGATCGCATAATCACGGGGATGATGTAACGGTTATAAATGTGAAAAACGGTCATAAGTCACTTTTTTCAGTGCTGTTGTAACTTTGAACGGTTACTGAATGAACTGTTGTAAATCAAGGACCACCTGTATTATATTTGCTGCAAAGGAAATTGGAAGCTTTCTATTTTTTGTTTTTTTTTTTCTTTCTGCATTTTTTTTCTTGGCTGTTTTTACTCTTTATTGGTTTATGTTCTCTGTACAACTTTTAATAAAATGTACTTAAAAAGACAGATGTAAGCATAGTGAAACAAATAAATAATAACCAGAGCAATAAAGTGAGTGCTTGTAATTAAAGGGATTCTAGAAAAAAGCCATGGCAGCTCTTTCTGTGAAGATTCAAATTAAATTACTTGGCTGATTTATTTCATGTGTTTATTTAATTCAACTCTGAGCCACCAAATATATATCAATAACCCAACCTAAAACATCCAATTAACAGACAACCAACTCCACATCACAAAAACAAAGAAACATCATAGGAACTTGACCGTGAGAAAACACAAAATATTTTTTTATCTGCTCCTTTATCTGCTTTATGTTATAGTCATGCAATTATTTTGTCTGTCTGTTTGTTTTTATTTTATCTGAGTCTAATACCTAGAGAATATTAAATGAGCCTTTAATGAAATAAATACTATTTATTTATTTATTTATTTATTTATTAAATAAAATTTTATTAATTTTTATAATTAAACAATAAGTAACATGTTGCATTTGTATACACAAACAGAAAAAACAATACAAATCAATACATTATCGGAAACGCTTGGCAGTCCCCGCCTTGCCTCCGCCCTCATCGACTTTCCTTTCCTTCAATTTATTTATTTAAATAAAAATTTAACCGCTAAGGAGAAAAGAGACAGGCTGTTTCCCTTATTATTTTACTTATCTAAAACCCACACTTGGAAATGCAAAGCTGCTCCCAGCTGCTAGGCTGGAAACAGATAAGCAAGCACTCAAAGATAAAGGGTAAAGACTACTCATCTAAATATTTCGTCTTTTTCTCTTAGTCTCATTATACTTTGTTATTGGTATAGTTTGCATCTGGATAAACATCACTTTAGTTTCAACTTTAAGGACATGGAGAAAAAGGATGTACGGGACAAACTTTAGTAAGAATTTCAGAAAGAGAAGACTTACCCTTCTGTGAATAGAGAACAAAACGTTTAAGACTAATCTGTTTTGAGGCTACTTATTTGTGGCCTCTTGAAAGCTAGGTCTCACATTGAGAAATAGGGTTGCAAGTTTCTCACTTTGTCCCCCAGGTCCTTCTGAGATTTGCTAAATGTGATCTTAGCAAAACACCTTACATCTGGACTTAGGGATAGTCCTGTGTAATTTCATGCATACATATCACTCTTTTTCAATAACACATCAAACCAGGTCATAAAGAGACTGGGAGGCAAAGTAGGTTGAAGAAACATGGGAGAAAGAGGCACAGTAGTAACTACTTACATAATTTTCTCAAAGAGTAAAGACAGAGCTGCCCCATATTTGGGGAGTGGGTTCCTTTAACAATGTCAAATGTGTGATGCATAGATAAAGCACTTTTGAAACTGCATACTCTTATTGTACTAATAATTGACTGGATAATTCTATTATTATTTTTCTGCAAAATTGTGGGAGAAACTGGGAGAAAAATAAGACATTCTAAAATGCCACAAAGGTAGAAACATCTTCCCGCTGAATATCTAAAGCAGCGTTAACCCGATCTGTTTTTTCTTGCAGGTTCTGATGGGAATTTTTCACCTTGGGTTTGTATCCGTGTATCTTTCTGAACCGGTGTTGGATGGCTTTGCCACGGGTGCTTCATTAACTATTTTAACAGCTCAAGTTAAATACCTCATTGGAATAAAAATCCCACGCGCCCAGGGATATGGACTCCTGATTACTACTTGGGCTAATGTTTTTCAGAACATTTCTCAAGCAAATCTATGCGATGTGATCACCAGCGCTATTTGCATTGCTGTTCTGGTCACCGCGAAGGAACTGGGAGATAAGTACAAACACAAGCTCAGGATCCCTCTTCCCACAGAGCTGGTGGTAATTGTGATTGCCACCCTGGTGTCCCATTATGGGAAACTGAAAGAAGTTTACGCATCCAGCATATCGGGTGAAATTCCGACTGGATTTATACCACCTAAAGTGCCCCCCTTCCACCTTATGCAAAGAGTTGCTGTCGATGCTCTCCCACTCGCCATTGTTGGCTTTGCTTTCACGGTTTCGCTCTCCGAAATGTTTGCCAAAAAGTATGCCTATACCGTCAAGGCCAATCAGGAAATGTTTGCCATTGGCTTCTGTAATATCATTCCAGCTTTCTTCCACTGCTTTGCCACTAGCGCAGCTCTGGCTAAGACCCTGGTCAAAACGTCCACCGGATGCCAGACCCAGGTCTCCAGCATTGTAAGTGCAGTGGTTGTACTGCTTGTGCTGCTATTCTTTGCTCCCCTCTTCTACAACCTACAGAAATGTGTTTTGGCTTGCATCATAATAGTGAGTCTAAGAGGAGCTCTGAGAAAATTCAAAGATATTCCTCAACGCTACCGCCTGGATAAAGTAGACGCGCTGGTCTGGTGTGTTACCATGCTCTCATCTGCTTTGATCAGCACAGAAATGGGGTTGTTGGTTGGAGTTATTTTTTCAGTCTTCTGCATTATTGGCCGCACCCAGTGCCCACACGCTGCCTTGCTAGGGCAAATCGGAAACACTGTCTTCTATGAAGATGATGAAGAATATAAAGACCTTCTCCCAATTCCGAAGATCAAAATCTTCCGATTTGAAGCACCGCTTTATTATGCGAACAAGGACTTCTTCCTAAAGTGCCTCCACAACAGGACAGGGTTGAACCCTGCACTCGAAGTTGCAAAAAGGAAAAAATCCAGGAGGAAAGGGCAACAAAATGTGGATAATAAACTAGGACAGAAAGAAATGTCGCCATGCTTGGCTGTTGAAGGCGGTGACTTTCATACAATCATCATCGACTGCGCTTCCATTCCATTTTTGGACACAGCTGGGGTGAGCACATTAAAAGAAACATTCAAAGACTATCAGGAACTGGAGATCAGCATGCATTTGGCTTGCTGTAATCCTTCAGTGATATCTTCCCTGGAAAAAGGAGGCTACTTTAAGAGTGCAGACAAAGACATGCACGAATTGCTGTTTCATAGTATATCAAGTGCTGTCCAGTTTGTAAGAGAGAGGGAAATTACAACTGAGGACTCTGTTGTCTAGTCCAGTAATTGGCAGTTTGGAGATTCTGTGTTCATTATAGACAGATTGTGGTTTCAACATGCCTGGACTGAATTCTTCCTTGAAACCCATTTGGTAATATGGAACACATTCCCAAAGCCTGTAGTTAAGCAAAACTTAACTAACCCCCCCAAATGAAATCTTAATCAAATAAAGTTGTCTATGGTTCAATGTAACTAGAAACAAAATAAGTTTTGTTCTAACTGATCATTGGATAGTGTTTTGAACCCTGCCACTGGCTCCTGTGTTCCTCATCCTATTCTTCATTTAAAGGAAGGAGACCAAAAGTGTCCATCCTCAGTGCTGAAAAAAGCAATGTTTGCCCTTATGTTCAATCTCAAGGAAATGTGACTTATTTCAAGTGTTTCTTTAAGCAAATAAAGTTCAAGGTGTTGTTTGCTATGTAATTTGTTAACTAGCTGCAACTTGTTTTTTTTAACACTAAACCATTATTTAGCAGTATATCTCTGCCTCAAGATATACCGGTCTCTTAAGTCTTCTTTAATGAAGGTGAGGTATTTTTTTCATGGAGTCTTGTACTTCTTTTTCTTTTCAAAGTTTCTTTTCAAGGTTTTATCTAGCATGAGGATGAATGAAAGCTCTATTTCTTGATTTACCTTTTTAAGAGTAGTTAAGATAAAGCAAGAAACATCAGAAGCCGTGTTTAGAAAGAACAAGCCACACAGAGAAAATAGCTTCACTTACTTATGTCCGAGGTTCTCTGCTTGCTAAATTGCAGAGCATCGTCTCCAAAAGCAGTATTTAAAATGTGTGTCCTATCAACAAGAAACACCTCACAGCATTTTGTGATTAAAGACAAAATTGATGCCTTTCACTGTAGCAGAAATAATCTTGCTATCTAGGGCAGACATGTCAACTTTTCCCCCATTGCCGGCAATGGGGTGGGCGTGGTTTCCTCGTGATGCGTCCGGCCCGTGGGCCGGCAGTTTGACACCCCTGATCTAGGGCATTTTAGTCAATAACAGAGAAGACTTAATTATATATTTTTTTCTAATCCATTATTACAGGTAGTCCTTGACTTAAGAAACTGAGCCCAAAATTTATGTTGCGAAGTGTGATAAGTTGTTAAGTAAATTTGGCTCCCTTTTATGACCTTTCTTGCCACAATTGTTAAGTGAATCAATGCAGTTGTTTAGTAACACAGCTGTTAAATGAATCTCTCTTCCTCATTGACTTTGCTTGTCAAAAGGTTGCAAAAGGTGATCACAAGATCCCAGCACACTGCACTGTCGTAAATATGAGTCCATTGCCAAGCGTCTGAATTTTGATCACGATCATGGGAATGCTGAAACAGTTGTGTGTGTGAAAAATGGCCGTAAGTCACTTTTTTCAGTGCTGTTGTAACTTTGAATGGTCACTAAATGAATGGTTGTAAGTCAAGGACTACCTGGACTTTATTTTCAGGAACTAGGAGGAGGCATGATAGGAGCGTTCCAATATCTAAATGGTTGCCATAAAGAAGAGGGTGAGGGTCAATCTATTCTCCAAAGCACCTGAAAGCAGAACAAGAAGCAACGGATGGAAACTAATCAAGGAGAGAAGCAACCTAGAACTGAGGAGAAACTTCCTGACAGTTAGAACAATTAATCAGTGGAACAACCTGCCTCCAGAGGTTGTGGATGCGCCAACACTGGAAGTTTTTAAGAAAAGACTGGACAGCCATTTGTCTGAAATGGTATAGGGTTTCCTGCCTGAGCGGAGGGGGTGGACTAGATGACCTCCAAGGTCCCTTCCACTCTGTTATTTTGTTATAAAACAGTGTTCCAATCAATCTCATCTCCTGATGACTACATGGCACATCCTTGTGATTTTCTGGGCACCAACAGAAAAGATACTCATCACTGTCTTTTTCTGAAAAGCTTTTTCAACTTCACAGTATAGTCTCTAGCCCTGAAAAGTTTTGATGGTTTCCCATCCATATATAAAGCAGACCTGACCCTACTTAGCCTGTAAATCCAAGCCATAGGGCTTCAGCAGGACATACAGTATTCCAAAATTTTTGTTGAAACCCAGTAATTGCTCTGAAATACTTTATGCAATAACTGCCTCTCAGCATACTGAGCTATGTAGGCCAGGGATGTCAAACTCGTAACGTCACGTGACATGTCGCAACATAATCCGACTTTTTTTCCATTGCCGGCAATGGGGTGGGCGCGGTTTCGGCATGACGCATCCAGCCCGTGGGCTGGCAGTTTGACACCCTTGATGTAGGCAATGCTCAAACACTTAAAATAAAAGAAAAAAAAAAACCAGACAGTAAGAGTTCAATTCAGGATCTTTGTAGAAATTAATCCCTGATCAGAAGAAACTGTGTACAATTCTCCTTCCATACAATTGTAAAATTCCTCTTTTCAATATTTTGTCCTTTGTGCTTTATTTATTAGTCTCATTTTTCTTCTCTTCTTTCATAGAATTCATTAAAAGGTTTTTATTAAAGGCCCTTTGTGTACTTTTACATCTTATGCAATACTCTTCAATAGTACAAAAGGGAAATCACTGAATCACACACCACAAAGTGTCTGTCCAGTATTTCTATTTTCCCCAATGGATATTCCCAATTGCTTTATAAGAAAATAGTCTTCCATCTTCAAAGGGACTGAAAGTGTCCGCTGTAATAGTTGAATTGGTATCTCCTTTGAAAAACACTGTGCATAATCATGTACATTTAAGGAAACCTTTTCTATTGTTTCTTCAGAGATTCATCACACACACACACACACACATTCCAAATTACAGTTCTGATATATATTCTTGCAATTTTAACTCACTGTCTGAAAAATCTTTGAACTGGAAGACACCTGCTTCTTTAAATGAGCTCCAAATGTTTTTTTTAAAGATAACTGTTGATTCAACGCCCATCAGAAGGCAGGGTAGTACATAGTTCTTCACTACCCCTTGAAGCGAGTATATATAAATTCTACTGAAAACTAATTGCTGTTCATAAATCTGGCTTGTACCTAAATAAATAAATAAATAAATAAAGACATCTTATACCAGTGAGCACATTTAAGTTCCTCCAACTGAACTTTCCACTGAAGCAGGCACAATTCAAATTACCATATGGAATCATATACACTCAAAGAAGCTGCATGGACCACTGAGTCCAAACCTCTTGGGCTACTCAGTACAAAAATCCAAATAAAACTATCCTCATTAGTGCGCTTTTTGAACTCTGCTTGAATACATCTAGCGAAAGGAATCTAGCACCTTCTTGGTAATCATCTCACATCACTCACATTTCTCCAAATACAAACCTTGCTCACCCACTTTCTGAGGATGGAAATTGGAAGGTTAGTCAAGAATGAGGGACCCCTATCTTAATTGACATGTTTTATCTGTCTGGCTTGCACTATTTGTTGCTTTGTGATCAAACACAAACCACACTGTGACCACAGAGCAGCCGTATCAGTCTGTTTTTCCTCAGAAATAACAGAAGTATCATCTCTTTCTACTCTATTGTGAGAGGCTATATAAACATCTTCTGAATTTATAACTACAAGAAAATACATGACCATAATCAAGGGATTTCACATGCAAAGGACACCCCTTAATTATTCAACCATAAAATCACCTTTAAAGCAAAAATGCTGTCCTAAGCATTTTCTAGGTAGCCCCTGTAGTAATCAACCAGGCCCAATGCAAACTGAGATGTTATGTTTTAAAATATGCTAAATGATCCCTTATGAATATGCATGCTGGGAACTCTTACAAAAACGTATTTCAAAAAATATTATCTGGTATAAGAAATTATTTTGAAAAGCTAGTTTTTCGTCCAAACTAAGCATAGCTTACAAATGGTTCCCAAGTTGTCTCTTAATCACACAGTTCTTTCTTTAATTCAGGAAAAACTTTTTGACCACCTAGACAAACCTAAAAAAACACACCTACAAATGAGAGGGAGTAAAGAATTTAACTTACGCAGCTTGAATCAGTTCCAGCAGCCAATGGATTCGAATTTGTTCAATACCATTTTGCGGCACAGATGAAATATAAGCCAAATTAATTATTTGGTCTTTACTTAGATTAAACAAATCTGCTTGTCTGTGTGGTAGAGGAGGACTGAAAAAAAAATAAGGAAAAGATATTATTTAATATAGTTAATACTTTTGAGAGCTCAAAATTTCTCATATCAGATATCTCAGCAGTCCATATAACAGCTTTCTAAATGGAGATTTCTTAACAACTGGCAGAACTCAGATATTGATAGCCCTCACTTTACCAACCGCAACTGGGACTGGCAAATTCTACTGGGACAAGGCAGTCATAAAGTTAAAAAAATAATAATGTGACTGTATCCAATTTGTTAAGGGAACCACCCATGGTTGATTTAGCACAACATCATGTGACTTTCTGCTGACTTCCTCATTGACTTTGCTTGTCGGAAGCTGGCTATGAAATTCACAAATGACGATCATGTAACTCGGGGACATTGTGACAACTGCGGCTTTGAAAACTGGTTATAGATCTTTTTCAACAGTGTCCTAATTTCAAATGGTTGCTGAATAAGTGTTTGTTAAGTGAGGATTACGGTACTTCTCAGTTAGTATCTTACATGGGTGACAATTTGACACCCTGAGTCATGTACAAATACAGACATTGGAGAAGATGAAGTTTGGAGAAGAACTCAGGCTGAAAAGGGGCAAGAAACTGTGTGCTGAATTGGAACGGGGAATCTCTCCAGACTCTTGATTAAAAGGGGAAAAATTAAAAGAAGTTAGGATAAAGAACAAAAAAATGCATACAAAGGACTTTATCTTCAGCTGGCAAGAATAGGCAACAAGCGTAGTTATAAACAATGCATAAAATTATTTTTATTTTAAATGTTTTTATGTTTATTTTCTCTGGTGATTACTCAATACAAGCTCAGTCTTTTCTTACACAAACGGATAGTATTTTTTTCATCTGAATTGCTTTTAGATTAGTTAGCACTTCAGTCTTGTGATTTGCTCAGAAATTTATACTGTCCTAAATATGTTTTTCCATTGGAAGTTCTTTTCAGAGGCTTTTGTGTTTTGAATTGCTTTTCATTTTTATTAACTTTTCCAATATTTCACAGGTGGCTATTTGAAAATACACTTATGTTTTCATTAATTGAGTTTCACACTTTTTTTTTTCTTCAGTGAGATGGGTCTATCTCTCCACACAAAAGAGAATGATTTTACTAGACCAGCCTTTTTCAACCTGCATTACATCAAAATGCAGTTCACTTCTAACCTACACAATCCACATTGTCGCAACACTGACAGCAATGACAAAGTGGCAGGTGGACAGCTGAGTTGCAGTGCATAAAAATAACCACATCGTGATCTAGCATTGCACAGTAGGTGAAGGTAAAAAAAAAAATTCTTTTTCCTGTCATGATCTCTTCTGGAACCCTGGAGTGTTGCCTAAAACCAGTTTTAAAAGGCTGCCCTAGATATTTGCCCTAAACTCTACAGGAACAGGAGACAGGGCTATAGGATTTTCCTTCTCATTTTGTTCCCCCTTTTATTTGCTGATAGCATGCAAAGGCTATGGGACTCTCTTCTCATACCGTAAGCCCTATGCCTATGAGGTAGTTCTGACAAGAAGCACAAACAGCAATACTAGTTCTATTTTATTGAAAGTTTACATTAGCAGAATCTTGCAAAACAGAAATTATTTCTCCCCTCCTTTCCTTTTTTTTCTCTCCAGAAAACTAGGGAAGATCCCTTCTGAAATATTTCCCATGCCCTTCCTTCTTCTATGGCAGGGGTGGGGAACTTTGGCCCTTTTATGACTTGTGGACGTCAACTCCCAGAATTCCTGAGCCAGTATGGGTTCCTTTTAAGAGATCATGACAGAAAAAAAATAGGAGAGCTCCAGCCTGGATCATCAGCATGTAAAAAAATATCTTAGCCCATAGCACAGGGGTGGAGGAACCTTGGCTCAGGAATTCTGAGAGTTGAAGTCCACATGTCATAAAAGGGTCAAGATTCTTCCTCCCCCCCCTTCTATGGGTTAAGATATCTTTTACATGCTGATGATCCAGTCTGCAGCTCTCCCTCCTATCTCCCAAGGTCATTTCCACAATTATAAATACACACTGGGATTGGGGAAGAAGAAAACACAGATAAGGACCTCTCCTTAGAAAGCAGATAGTATCACCATTAAGCTGCACCCCAAGGCTGAAGGGAGCTACAGTGGGTAGTCCCAAAGGATTCAGAGAGATTGAAAACCTCCAACCTTTCACCCTCTGCTCATCTTTTCTGCTACCATTGGCTGGGCCAATATTTTTATTTTTCACATCTCTGAACCACCCATCTTTCTTAAGGATATATTATTTGTATATTGCAAAGAGAGGGAGGGTTGCATTAGGTCATAGCTTGCCTATGGGTTCATGGTGTGAGATTTCGAAGGTATTTCTGAATTCATTGCTCATTTTTCCACAATGTAATTATGCTTTCTTAAAGAAATAATTATTGCTATATTGTGCTACAGCGTGTTTGGAATTGCAACCTAACTTCAGGACTAAAGGAAATTGTATTAAGTCTCACTTTGAACAGATTGTATGCACAGACAATTCACATAAAAAATATTTATCACAAACCAATCTTGAGGTATGTATCGGATAGAGGAATGCATATGTTGATTACCTTTGCTTTACCTTATTTTTGTACTATAAAAAAGGGAAAAGTTGGACTTTGCGAAGTTAACTGCAAATATATAAATAATCTGTCTTCAATTTGCTGATTTCAAACTACAAACCTCACGACTTCACTGCATAAACAATCCGTCATTTCTTACCAATATCCCGTGCTTTTCCAAAAATGCCTCAACTCGCCTATAGGGCGTGAGAGATCCACGTTTATATGAACAGATCCCACAGTCGCTTTCATTATGATTAGGCTCAATAACCCCGCAAAGTTCCATGTTTTATCCAACTTCATAGTACAAAGGATCTGAAATTGCCCCGCCTTTCTAGCTGCGCTTGACACCACTATCCGGCACATTCTATTCCTCAAATGGGGGAGCAAGTTGATATCCAAACTATTATTAGCTATTTTTCATGCTTTACGATCCAATGTTATCTTCGCTAATATAGGGGATAGATTTTTTTGAGAAAATGGACGTTGGAGATATTACTGCCTCCTGTTTTATTCCATAATTGCTTTCACCATATTTTTATCAATACCCCCTTTTTACAAAATATGGTCGTTCCCTCCATTTTTACTTCCTGCTTTTCCTTTCAGCCAGATCACATTTTGTCCCAAAAGCAAACGAATAGTTTCCATCCGATGCCAAGTTAAAACCTGGTTGGATGGAGCTGTCTCGCAAGAAAATTATCCTTATTGCAGTAAGAAACTCCAGCCAGTACTAGGGACGTATTTCCGAGGAAACTGAAGGATTGCGATGGAAGAGGAAAATAAAGGCTGTACTCAATGAATTTGTAGCTCAGGGTTGAAATGAGTTTATATCCTGGTGTCTTGCCCGTCTGGAAAATGTGACAATCTAGACCAGGCCAAATCCAAAAATGTCAGGGCATTTCTAGAAGCCTGGCACTTTGACAAATCAGCCATCAATAGACACATAGACATTTAACATCTATAGACTATGCAAAAGAGACAATCAACCAGCACAAAAGAGAAAAAGACTCCAGCACCTCTCCACCAGTAATCGACATTCAGATCAACATAGATTATCTCCAAGGTCACCTTCAGAGCAAGAATCAAATTAACAATACCCCAATCAAGAAACTGTCAAAGAGCCTTTAGTAAACAGCTCAACCAAAGAATCCTTAAGACCACACTGACCCAGCCAGGCAAGACACCAGCATATAAACTGACAGCAGACAGCACTCCTTATTACCACTGATGATGTTATCTAGTTAGGGTAATGAAACATCTGCAAGAAAACAAGCAAGCTCAGAGAGCACCAAGGACCCCTCAAAGGCTGTAATACTGCAGCCCATTTACTGTGGATAATGATCCATTCTGCTTAAGACTTGTCAAATATTGGGCCTTATTACCCAGGAGTGAGCAAATTCCCTGCATAGCTCAGTCAACTTCTGACATAACGTAAGAGTGAGCAACAAGCAATTACCATTAAGGTTTATTTAAATAGGTAGTATGTTTAATTGATATCATGCACACATGTTTATTCATCTCTCATATAGTTCTTTAGGAAACTAGGGAAGCTGGAGGTTAAGCTAAAGGATAAGAAAAGACTAACTCTTGTTGACTGTTGTTTTTCTCTGCTAGGCAGCATAATTTTTACATTTAATTGACCCCGTGGTAGTTGTTTTATTGTTTTTCGCCTCCCAGAGTCACTTGTTGAGACGGGTGGTTTTACAAATTAAGAAACCCCCATGTAATTCTACAAGTTTCATTCAATCTCGACTGATCTTTTAACACCACGCAGGTATACATCCTTTCCAAACCGCAATCGGTTAACCAGTGTTTCTCAACCTTGACAATTTTAAGGCATGTGGACTTCAACTCCCAGAATTCCACAGCCAGCAATGCTGGCTGTAGAATTCTGGGAGTTGAAGTCCACATGCCTTAAAATTGTCAAGGTTGAGAAACACTGGGTTAATCCTATATGAAATGGGATTTAGTATTTGCATTTGCTATACGATTTTGGACAAAACAGGATTCGTATTCGAAGAAACCATCGAGGGCTGTAAAGTTTCAATGAAGCCAAATTCATTTACTAGCGAGCAGGTTCCATTAGAGTCAATGGGATTGATTTGCGAAGCAGCCTTCCGGAGTATCTCTTCAGCGAGGCACTGGACTAGCCAAGAGCGCAGCCATTCCATACAGCCAAATGAAGTGAACATGAAATCGGATTGCTCTTCTATAAACTTTCCTTAATCTCCCCAGCCGCCTCTACTTTAACTTCGCACCTTCCTTTCTCCTCTGGCTTAAAAAAGAAAAGAAAAGAAAATGGCCAAAGACGTCACTCCGTTCCTAGCCTGGCGACCAATCATCTCATGCGGAACGCCAACGGTGGAGCTTTGCAATTAAAGGCGAGCGAGCTTCACCCTCTCATTTTCTTCTCTCCCGTTGATTTGCTGATTCGGCAGTGCCGGAAATGACGCACTAAGGGTTGTCCCTTTGACCAATCAAAAGGCGCGCCGGCCCAGCTTGCTGTTCAATCAAACGGTTTGAATTTTGGCGGTGCGCGGCGGCGTCGTCGTCTGTGAGTTTGAGTCTTAGCTTAGCATCCCGTTCGGATTTTACTTGCAGAGGGAATAGCGGCGGCGTTAACGGCGGCAACGGCCGTCTCTAAGGTCCTCATGGCGAAACCTGTGCGGGAAAGGTAAGAGGGTGAAGGACTTCTCTGAAGCCAAGCTGGGAAGGGAACCGTCTGCCTCTGGAGAGCTGAGCGGCGACCGGACTTCTCGGCTCCCTTGGGAGTGGGAACCCCTTTATTGCCATGGCACTCTCTTCTCCCTCGAAAAGCAGCCTTAGAAGCAAGGGAAGGATCCCCCAGCCGCAATACGGTTTCATTTTTTGACAGCTAAGCAGTGAAGCTTTGTTTGGCTGGTTATAATTCACACCGAAAGACCAGGGCTATGGTCCGGGAATTTTTTTAAAAGAATAAAAGGTGGACAGGCAAATCTTTAAAAAAAAAGATTAAAAGAAGGCAGTGGTTAACCACTTACATTTGGCCGCCAAAAAATTAAAAAAAAAATAGCATGGGTGTGTCCATGAAGTCCCAGGAGTCAAACCGGATTCTAGGATGCCTTTATTCTATCATATCAATTGTGGGTTTTTAAGCTACACAACTGTGTGTCTTTAAGCTACATAAAGTCACCAGCTTGCTTTGGGAAAGATGTTCCGGGGCTTCCCTGTCCATCTCTTGTTGCATCTTATGAGGACAACAACATTGGCTTATTTTACAACTTTGTTTCAAAGCAAGGTGTGTGTGTGTGTTCTGAACACTCAAATGCATTACTGTAAATTTATCTTTTGTTATTAAGCATATGGTGTTTTCCACTGAGATTTATAGTTGAGTGGAAATCTGCGAAATTTATGTTTGTATTTGATGTATTTAATCAAATTTCTAGTCTTCTCAATCACTGAAGGACCTCTATCCTTGTAAACATCTTTTTGATTTACATTTATTGTACTTTTATACCTCCAATAACAGAAGTTTTTGGAGAGCCAGTTTGGTACAGTAAGTTCCAGTCCCACCTTAGGCATTGAGCCAGTTGGGTGACTTGGGCTACACTCAGTAATTACTTTCTCTCAGTCCTAAGAAGAAGGCAGTGCCAAACAGTACAAAAAGCCTTGCCAAGAAAACTATAGGGCAGTAATGGTGAACCGTTTAGAGACCGAGTGCCCAAACTGCAACCCAAAACCCACTTATGCATCCTCTGGTGCTGGGTGGGCGTGGCCCATTGGGTGGGTGTGGCCCATGAGTGGGTATGGCTGCGATGGTAACAACAGACTGGGTGGGACTAAAATGTTCAATCAATCAATTCCAACTTTGCAAGATCTTTTTTTTTCCCCATGAGAAGTTGAAATTGACTGATTGATTGAATCTTTTTTTTTTTTTGTACACGGCGGCAGAGGCCTAAAGCGAAAAGGTTTTTATAAAACCCAGCTGAAGGCCTAGGACTGGAGTGACGGCGCGCATGCCCACAGAGAGGGCTCTGAGTGCCGCCTCTGGCACCCGTGCCATAGGTTCGCCACCACTGCTATAGGGACTTGTCCAAGCAGTTATCAGAAATCAACACTACAAGAACTATAAGTCTGGGGGCATGTTATATATTTTTAGAAAAAGAAGGAGCACATGTATACTGCCAGGGCTATTTTCTCAAGACCCTGAGATGCATGAACAGCATTAAGTTCCTTCTACTGATTAAGTACTCTGTTTTAGCCATCTTTTAACAAGTTAGAAGCCAAGTTTGTCCTTGGCTGCTTGTTGTTTACAGGGTGCCCAAAATCACATGTGATGGTCACTAGATCATAGATGAAGTTCAATCTTTGACATTTTCTGTTAAAAAAAAGTATTAATGTATTACATTGATGTCTAATATTAATACTAATGCGATGCAAATGAGAATTCTGATGTAGGGAGCAGAACTGAAGAAGCTTCTTGGCTGAGAAGCAAAATGTCTTCAAGGACAAACAAAGTCCAGTTGCCTTTTGAAAAAGCACCTTTGGGAGTAAAGGCAATGTGTGCATTAACTGTCCTCATGGCATTGAAATTGCTCTCTTTTCTTTTTCAGTGAAATTTTGGCGGCTTCCCTGGTCAATAGTGTGAATCAAGCACTGGGAAATCTTCTAGATTTGTGGAAGTCAATAGGAATTAGCAAAGAGTTGCAGCTTGAACGCATGCAGGTTGCAAAGTCCCACATTGAGGTATGGATCAGAGTGACAGCCTTGAAATGTAAAGTGTCTTATGTGACATTGGATTGCACGAAACATCCAGTACCAATTCCCAGAACCCATTTTAGGGGGAAATTGCTATTTTGTGGTATGATGCGATATTGGCCATCAAATGTTGCTCCATTAGAAATTTTGGTTTCATTGAAGTAAAATAGAGATAGATCACAGGCAGTCTGCCTGTGATCATGCTATCTTATGATTATCCCAAAATAACCATTCTCAGCACAATAATTTTTAAATAGTTCTTGTGTAAGTTGAAGATCCATTTTCATTTTCAAATTGCCCCCCCCCCACAAGTCCAATATGATTTCACCCCACATACCTGGAAATGTCCCAGCGTCAGTGGAACATCGCAATTGTAGTACTTTGAGGCTTCAAATATGTAAAGTTGCTGACTGAGACAAAGTCAACAGCTGGGAAAAATATGCGGACAATGCCAAGTAAAGTTTTTGAAATGTATAATGTGTTTGGAGATCAGACTATTCTGCATAATTCTAGCCTTTCATTGTAATGATAAAAATGCAGGCTTTTCAGAGATTTTGAAACTAGAAAAGGAAAGCTACTTGATGGGAAGATAATAGGAAAAATATTAAACAATGTTATCTTGAATTATTTGAAATACAATACAGTAAACTGGAGTAGGGGCACCTTATCAAATTATCTTATCAATTTTTTTCCTATTTTTTATTTAGTAGTCCTGTGCAAAGAAGGTCTTTGCAAATTTTATGGAAAATTTTCCTAAAGGTTGCATGCTGTATTCAAATAAACATAGCTAACATTTATTTTTGTAAAACCTGGGTGGGGGGGGAGGGATGTTACTCTAAGATGTATTGTGCTTCAAGTAAAATTCACTTGTTTGAATATATTACCGCCTTTGGAAATGTGTGAAAAACATTGATGTGCTTAGGACAGCTACTTAAAAACCTGGAAAGCTGGCCTTTGAAAGATCCATTAAATCCAATATATGTCTCTCTAACCATACAGGAAAGTTAAAAGCACCTGAAACAGGGTACAGTACTTTTTTCCCCTGCAAAATAAGTTGCTCAAGGAAAGAGGTGTTTATCTCTAATCCAAGTATCAACATGTCTCTCAGCAACTGCCACTTTAATATAGTTTAGATCAGGGGTGTTAAACTCAATTTCATTGAGGGCGGCATCAGCATTATGGTTGCCCTGGGGTGTGTGGCCGGGATGGGCATGTCCCTACTGGGGGGGCGTGGCTATCTCAACATCACTCATTTCAGGGGTGCCTGGGCAGGACTGGGGCAGATCTGAGGGTCTCCGACCGCCGGAATATAGTCCCTTCCTTCCTTCCTTCCTCTGTTCCTCCCTCCCTCCATTCCTTCCTTCTTCTGGAACCACTGGAGATCCAGTGGAACCACTAAGATCCAGTGGAACCAGCAAGGAGCTGCCCTGCTGGCTCTGTCCTCCCCCCTCCCTGTGCGCACAGGAGACGGCCAGCGCCGTCCTGCAGGGCAAGACAGCCAGCAGAGACACCGGACTCCATTTGCGTGAACACCAGGGGGCAGGGCGAGGCTGCCCCATGGATTTAAGGCTGAGTGTGTTCTGGCTTTGATGGACTCAACCAGGTTGTAGATCGGCGCAGCCCCCTCCCCTCCCACCAGCACCGCCAGCCTCGCAGCCACATGGCTTTCCTTTCACTGGGACAGACCCCCCCCCCCACGCAGGATAGCAAGACCAGCAGCAACATAGCAGCATTGGCAATCTCTCCCCCTCCCATCACCCCTTCCTGAGCATGGAGGAAAGAAAGAGATGTGGAGGAGAGAAGGAAGGAAGAAAGTGTAGCGGAGAGGAGAGTTGGGGGGAGGAATCGGCACTGGCTGGGAGGCTTTGCCGGAGCTCTGTGGATTGNTGGTTATTCCAGCTTGCAGGACTGGCCTAGGGTAATTTTTAGGGGGTTTTTAATTATATTTTAAATTCGACAAATATTTAATATTCTTTTTAATTAATTTTAAATTTGTATTGTTTTGTATGTATTTTAAATAGATTGTCAGCCGCCCTGAGTCCTACGGGAGAAGGGCGGGATATAAATTCAAATATAAATAAATAAAATAAATTAGAAATTTTGGTTTCATTGAAGTAAAATAGAGATAGATCACAGGCAGTCTGCCTGTGATCATGCTATCTTATGATTATCCCAAAATAACCATTCTCAGCACAATAATTTTTAAATAGTTCTTGTGTAAGTTGAAGATCCATTTTCATTTTCAAATTGCCCCCCCCCCCACAAGTCCAATATGATTTCACCCCACATACCTGGAAATGTCCCAGCGTCGCAATTGTAGTACTTTGAGGCTTCAAATATGTAAAGTTGCTGACTGAGACAAAGTCAACAGCTGGGAAAAATATGCGGACAATGCCAAGTAAAGTTTTTGAAATGTATAATGTGTTTGGAGATCAGACTATTCTGCATAATTCTAGCCTTTCATTGTAATGATAAAAATGCAGGCTTTTCAGAGATTTTGAAACTAGAAAAAGAAAGCTACTTGATGGGAAGATAATAGGAAAAATATTAAACAATGTTATCTTGAATTATTTGAAATACAATACAGTAAACTGGAGTAGGGGCACCTTATCAAATTATCTTATCAATTTTTTTCCTATTTTTTATTTAGTAGTCCTGTGCAAAGGTCTTTGCAAATTTTATGGAAAATTTTCCTAAAGGTTGCATGCTGTATTCAAATAAACATAGCTAACATTTATTTTTGGAAAACCTGGGTGGGGGGGGAGGGATGTTACTCTAAGATGTATTGTGCTTCAAGCAAAATTCACTTGTTTGAATATATTATCGCCTTTGGAAATGTGTGAAAAACATTGATGTGCTTAGGACAGCTACTTAAAAACCTGGAAAGCTGGCCTTTGAATGATCCATTAAATCCAATATATGTCTCTCTAACCATACAGGAAAGTTAAAAGCACCTGAAACAGGGTACAGTACTTTTTTCCCCTGCAAAATAAGTTGCTCAAGGAAAGAGGTGTTTATCTCTAATCCAAGTATCAACATGTCTCTCAGCAACTGCCACTTTAATATAGTTTAGATCAGGGGTGTTAAACTCAATTTCATTGAGGGCGGCATCAGCATTATGGTTGCCCTGGGGTGTGTGGCCGGGATGGGCATGTCCCTACTGGGGGGGCGTGGCTATCTCAACATCACTCATTTTAGGGGTGCCTGGGCAGGACTGGGGCAGATCTGAGGGTCTCCGACCGCCGGGATATGGTCCCTTCCTTCCTTCCTCTGTTCCTCCCTCCCTCTGTTCCTCCCTCCCTCCATTCCTTCCTTTTTCTGGAACCACTGGAGATCCAGTGGAATCACTAAGATCCAGTGGAACCAGCAAGGAGCTGCCCCGCTGGCTCTGTCCTCCCCCCTCCCTGTGCGCACAGGAGACGGCCAGCGCCGTCCTGCAGGGCAAGACAGCCAGCAGAGACACCGGACTCCATTTGCGTGAACACCAGGGGGCAGGGCGAGGCTGAGTGTGTTCTGGCTTTGATGGACTCAACCAGGTTGTAGATCGGCGCAGCCCCCTCCCCTCCCACCAGCACCGCCAGCCTCGCAGCCACATGGCTTTCCTTTCACTGGGACAGAGGGGGGGGGTGCGTCCTATCGTTCTGGTCGTCGTTGTATCGTCGTAACCGTTAGAGAGGGGGAGGGTAGTGGGGAAGGACTCGTACCTCCTTTCTTTCTCTACACCTCCTCTCTTCCTTCCTTCTTTCACATCGCCTCTCCTCTCAACCCCCCTCCTTAGCCGTGACCGACCCTCCGAAACGGCCTCGAGACACCTAACGGCAGAGAGGTCGGGAGCTCCGGGGGACAGGGCTCTTGGGGAGGATTTTTAAAGGGGAAGAGGAGATTGACTGGGGGAAGATTTTATTTTTTCTTTTCCGGAGAGACAAGCCAAGAGGAGAGAGACCGAGGTAGGAAGTTGGCGAAAAAGTTTTTTATTCTTTCTCCTGAGAATAAACTTCCTACCTCGCTCTCCCTCCTCTTGGCTTGTCTCTCCGGAGAGAATAAAAAGCCTGCCACTTTAATATAGTTTAGATCAAAGTATTATAAACTAAAAACCTTCTTCCCAATTACAGGTACTCGGTTTTTCACTTTTTTAGAAAGTAATCATTTTATTTGCCTGATGTATCGCAACATTTGGTTTGTAGCAGGGAAATATGGAGGACTAGTTTTAGCTATTCTCGATTTTGTTGTCATGCCCCAAATTTGTTTTCAATGAAACCATGTGTAAAATGGCATGAGGGATACAGAGGAAACAGAGTCAGCAAAACTCTTCATTACATTCATGAATGAAAGCCATGACTGACAACAATCTGATACCTTTTTTTTGACTGCCCCTGGACATACATCAAATCCTGGGTTAATTGACAGAGGCTTTATTCTAGCTACAGATTCTGATGGGTTCTGGTCAAGTAAGCAGTTCAACTGTTAAATCAGTGATAAACCCATGCTGACATGTTTCATGGGGGTTTCTGGACAGATGCTACTGAACAAAATGATCGATGAAGAAAGCAGCTTAAAAGAAAAAATTAAAAATAACATCGAAATTCACAAAAACCAGCTGAATATGGTGAGAGATCAACTTGGTCTGGACCCTTACCAGGTAAGTGCTTTTCAGCTGCTGATTGTTCCCAAGAACAGAAAACTAAAGTGATATTAAGCTGCCATAAATGACTTTTATTTATAATTTCATCTTGGCACAATTCTGAAAATACCATTTCTTTTGTATTTCACTATCTGTGATGGAATACATGGAATCTGTGTATTATCAAAAATAGGATATTATCCGATATGTGACACACGTTTTGAGAATGTCCAGTGTTTATTTCCAGTGGTTTTGTATTATAATTTTCTTGCTGGGCACATTCAAAATGTGAAATGGGAATCTGGTGGAAATTAAATTGGTCTTTATTATAAAGACTTTGCAAAAAATAAAAATCACCCAGACTGCCTCTTCATCTCCTGAATTTCATGCCCTAATTGATTTTTTAAAATTGCAGTACAAATTAATATTCAGATTGATGGTTTTGGTATTTACTACGTTTAATGTTTTAGAATTTTTTAATTAGCATTTTCTAAACGCTGCTTTGACTTTTTTAGTAATAAGTATTTAAAAAACAAATAACTGTAAATTAAATTGAATGCAGCTTGAATGACGGAGATAGGAATTTTCTGAGGGATTTCTTTTTGAAGCAAATTGGAGGGGAAATAATGTGTTTCTCAGCAAAGGGGAGAGTAATAAGCTTATTTCAGTTGATTGTTCAATTGTTCATTGGCTAAAGAGTTTTGTAAATGGCTGTCTATTGTTTTTTTACTTCTATAAATTGGAGTTCCATGCTAGGAATGATAAGCGTGAGGCTTCTTGCATCTCAATGTTGTAGAGTCCCAGCACCTATTTAGCACCAGATATTTCTTGCTCTGCAACTCCCCAGAGATGTTCTGCTATTTGAATATTTTGACCTTTTTTTTAAGCCAAGACTCAGCAGGCAACATAAAGCAAAAAACCCCAAAACCTCTTCCCTTGTGGGAAGAGAGTTAGCCAAGATACTAACCATTGCAGCCTCACCTTTGGAATATACACTTAGGTACCTATATTGGGGAAGAAAATAAGAAGAGTCAAGCTGTAAAATGCCACTGTTATCATAGGGTTACAAATCACCCACTGGTCTGCTGAAAGAACCATGTTTTAAGGCTTTCCCTTGCAACCACAGGATCTGGGCCAGGTGGACTTTGTGGGTGGGCTGACATTTCACAGCATGAAGGTAGCCATAGAAAAGGTGGTCCAAGGTCCAGTTGTAACGATGGAACACGGAGCCTGCTGTACTAGATCTAGTGAGCTGGGAAATCTCTCCACGTTTCTCCTCCCCTCTGGGACTTTTCCTACTTGGGGGGGGGACGGTTGAGGGTTAATGCTCCCCAAACTCACTGGCGACCATCACATAAGTTGACCCTGGGGTGGCTTGATTCCAGCTCTTTTCACATAGCAGAACCAACCCTATTTAATTGTGGGCGCTCCATCACTGGAGGTTTTTAAGAAGAGACTAGACAGTCACTTGTCTGAAATGGTATAGGTTCTACTGTTTGAGCAGGGGGCTGGACTAGAAGACCTCCAAGGTCCGTTCCAGTTCTGTTCTGTTCTAGTAGAATCACCAAACAATCGGAGAGAGGCCACTCACAGAAGTGCTAAATATATATCTATATCTATATTTGCTGTATAACTTTACAGGCTGATGATGGCCTAACAATCCTTCAGTCAGCGAAGGAATATCGTCTGGCTTTAGAAAGAGCCCTTGAAGAAAAACAGGAGCGGCTGCAAAAGTTGACACAGCTACAGAGAGAAGATCAGGCGTTGTGTACAGAGCTTTGTGTAGCCCCTTATTATATCCCTACTGGCAGTATTCCGAATACCACAGAGCTGGAAGAACTAAAAGAACATATTACAAATCTTCTGGAAGTAAAAGTACGGTACTGATTTATATCTCTTCATTAGCAAATCAGACATTGCAGTGAAAAAAATAAGCTAAATGAGTACTCTGTTTTCTTGAGCGAAAAAGAATGAGTGAACATGGTGAGATCTCTCTGTTCTTCATCTCATCTGCACTGAAAATTCTATAAAGTTTGCTGCCAGAAGATAAACTTTGACTTTCATCCAGAATATGCAAAGAATTTGTAATCAAATTAAGCATGACATGGAGGAATATGCAGAGATTCTATTTTATGATTAATGGAAAGTCAACTAATAACCTCTTCTTACAAGGTTCTTTGTGGGGGACAGTTTTCCTGAGTACCTTCAGAGTGGCAACTCCCTAGCTGGACCATAAGTGATTTATTTATCAAATTTATACCGCCACCCATCCCACACAAGTTGTCTCTTAGCAGCTTACAGTAAAACCAACAGTTGAAACAGTATACAAGAACCAAGTAAAACAAATATAAATTTAAAAAAAAAGTAATGAAAGAATACATCAGAATATTATGCATGATGCAGCCAATACATGGAGTCACTGTTGGCACGGAATCCCCAAGTTTGCTGAAAAAGCCATGGTTTAAGACTTTAAGGGGACTGTCTATCTTTCATGGTATCTGCCTGGCTGATATGAGCCAACAAGATTGGCATGCTCCAGACCCTTTCAATCGGTGTTATCTTTTAGGAACTACTGTAGGAAGTGTATCTTCCATGCTGCAGTGCCTGCCCATCTTATTTGTTGTATTTGTTTTTTGTCTTGGGTTTTTTTTCTTATTAATACGGTATTTAATTTCCTTTGTGATATTATGAGTTGGGCAGATTCTAAATTGCATAACGGTAAAAATAAAAATGGAATAAATTAAAATGAGCTCTTTAATTTTAAGACATTTAATCTATTGAGTTATTTATTTGAACAGGAACAAAGATTAAAAGAGTTTCATGAACTGAGGAGAGAAATCAGACTATATAGTAAAGAAATTGGGCACATGCCTGATGGAACACTGGAAAATAATACGTTATGTGACGACGAAGAAGGGTACATTTGCCTTACAAAAAAATACCTTGAAGATCTCCAACTGCTTATCCATCAGGTTGGGCTTTTTGTGAATCGATTACTTGAACTATTAACTCACAATATTGTTTAACATCATATTTCATAAAAAGCAAGGAAGGCTCCAAAATGAAAGTATCTCAGCTTTTCTTGGTGTGGATTCATAGCATTTATACAATGTGGTTTATCAGCCTACTAGACAGGCATGTCAAACACGCAGCCCGCGGGCTGGATGTGGCCTGCGCAGGCCACTCCTACCCTGGTTCCGCAAAGGCAACACAAGTCCCAATACATCATGGAACGGCCTGTGATGTGATCGGGTTTGACACCCCTATACTAGACTTTGTAACATTACAAAGGGGTGATGGTAAGGATGATAATAAATTAAGTTTTAATTAATTTAATTAGTGTTTTCTTTAGCTCAGGCTCATCTTTTGGATCTGTCCGGTATCAGCAGCCTGTGCAAACGATTGACAAGGTTAAGGTTATGCTTATTAAAAGCAATTTAATAGCATTTTAATTATTGTTTTCAGTCTCTTACAACGTTTGAACATACATACAGAGAGAGAACGAGATCATGTTCCAGTATCAACCATTATCCTTTATTGAGCAAAGGAACATGGAAACTGGGCCTTTTTTCCCTATTGACTTACCTAGTCAACATAGGTTCTGTTAGATCTGACTTGCTTTTCCCTTTAGGCTATTATTTAAAGAGAAACACAGTTCACTTGCCTTAGTTTTTATTCATTTGTATCCCATCTTTATTATCTTTACAAATAACTCAAGGCTGTGAACATATCCAACACAGCTTCCTCCTTATATTTTCCCCACAACAACAACCCTGCAGAATGAGTTGGGCTGAGAGAGATGACTGGCCCAAAGTCACCCAGCTAATTTTTATGGCTAAAGTGGAATTAGAATTCACACTCTCCCACTTTCTAGCCTAGTGTCTTAACCACTAAACCAAACTCTTAGTTCTCCATTCTTTAGATAACCTTTTTTGCATATACTGATTTGAGTGTGCCTTTGTAGTTGCAGAAGAGGAAAGAGTCTCTGACAACCACCAAGGAAGTCATAATGAAAGCGGTTCAACGTCTGTGGGACAAACTTCAGTGGCCACAAGAAAAACAAGAACAGTTCACAAAAATGACCAGCCTGTGTTCCATCTGCGAAGCCACAAATATGGTAATAGAAGGAGAATTTTGACCTCTCTCTCCACTACTCACATGAATGTAATGCGTTAAGTATATTTTTGTAACCATTGACAATGGTTTCATCTTGTTTTCATTAGTGGGAGAAAGAATTGCAAACCCTAGAAGAGCTGAAGAAAGAGAAACTTAAAGAAATTACTTTGAAAGTCAGGCAAGAACTTGAGAGCTATTGGCAAAAATGCTTTTATACCGATGAACAAAAAGCCGCATTTCAGCCCTTTTATGATGGTAACTCATTGTAGCATATGTTTTTAAATTTTAAATGTAATCATTATTTACTTTACGCATGGGAAGTCCTGTGCTTGAAAGCAAAGAGATTTAAAAAAGCATATGAGAGGGTTGCTGTGGGCATGGGTGAAAAAGTAGCCGGAACAATTTTAAACTTCCTGCTGGCTTCCCCACTGACTTGTGGGAAATTGGCAGGAAACATACGAAATCATGATCATATGAGTGCAGCTAGCCTCGATGACATAGATGTTGTCCCCAATTCGGGTCTGAGCCTGGTGCTGAGGCCGATGAAGAACACCAGACACGAGGTTCAGGCTTTTATTGAAGCGCTCCAAGAAAAGGGATCCTGGCCAAAATGCCAAGGAACCTCGAACCCCAGAATTAATAAAGTTTTATACATTTTCTCTAAAGTAGAAGGCAGGATAAGGTGGGATATATAAGAAATATCATCTAATAAACATTTCAGCAATAATCTAACAATTCTATTGGTCTCTAGCTGTCCCTATTCCAAAGCTTTGGCTAATGAATGCTTCAGGAGTTATCTAATACACATCCTATTTGCTCCAGGCCATCTCTATTCCTAGCTTTTAGCTGAGCTTGCAAGATGCCTAAGTCTTCTGTTACTTTTATCAGCTTTTTAACCACACAGAATTGTTACAAGCTTTACACATGCATATTCCCTGTGAATAAACATTCTTTGTTCTTGCCAGACAAATGCTCCAATTACAGGCTTCCTGATTTCTTTTGAAGTGTATGCCTAATCTTGCTTTGTTTTGGCATCCAGCCCATCATTCCCCCCCACCTTTGAATCTGAAAATGATTTCATTTTCCAAGATTCACCTAGCATCAATATCCGTGTACAGGTAGACCGCATAGTTTGCCTACAGGCAGAAAGGCAAAGTGGAAGGCATTGTAATCCACGACAGGTGATTAAGAGAACAATGACTATACCCATTAGGCTCATTAGGGTTCTCAACTAGCTGAAATCAGGTAACCATCCTGTCAGCCAATGCCACCAGCCTTCCCATTTTTTTTTATGTGTGGGGTTGCAGCTATCTATGCTATGTGTGCAGCTCAGTTCTGGATTTCCTCAGCAAATATACACACAGCACTGTTGTCCAATTAACGCACACACACCTCTGTTGGATGCCAATACCATATCTAGAGCCATTCTATTCTCAATTATTATTTGTCATATAGCTTCTTGTTCTTTTGCTGCAGCAATAAAAAGCTCCCCAGTCTTATTAGCTAGGAATTCCACCACTGCCTGTATACGATACATGGCATTATTGAGGGACTGGAGCCCACCAAACCAGGAAGTAGTCGGTATTCCTTCAGGGCCTTTCTGGATTGTTCAAGGTCCCTATGATTTCAGATGTCAGTCCAATGTTCTGTCAAATAGCACAGTTCAGAGAGAAAGTCCTCCATAACATACAATGTCCTGAAAAGAAATAGGTAACCAGGAAACTCAGAATACAAATTCCCATCCAGTCATTTGGTTCTATTAAACAGCAGCCGTAGACCTAAGATGTCTGTCACAGCTTAGACCAGGGGTAGGCAACCTTGGCTCTTTTATGACTCATAAATTCCCAGAATTCCTGAGCCAGCATGGCTCAGCTTGGAAACCTCTCCCTTTCCCCTCAGCATGGCTGGCTCAGGAATTCTGGGAGTTGAAGTCCACGTGTCATAAAAGAGCCAAGGTTGCCTACCCCTGGGATAGGCTGATCACTAAGATCAGGTCTACTGGCATAGACTGAATCCACCACCTGTACACAATCATGATATAATTCCGTATCCATCTGGGGCAAGAGTGCAGCTGGATTGAATGTATTGCATACCTCTAATTGTATGGCTGGCCAGGCAAGCAAGAGAGTCTGATATTTTGCTTGGCGATTCCCAGTCATCCAAAATGCTCCCTTTACTTCCATAAGCTCTTGAACCCCGGGTGGGACTTGATTATGAGATGCTGTCCCAGTGTTAATCTTTGAGCTTCTTCAACTAGCAGGGCTGTTTGCGGCCACTGCTCGCAAACAGCCATCCATCCAAATGCCACCCCATCTATCTGCTTACTGAAATATGCCACAGGTCTTTGCCATGAGCCCGATTTCTGGGCGAGAGCTCCCACTGCAATGCCTTTCCACTTGTGTACAAAGAGAGTTAAAGGTCTAATGGGGTTTGAAAGCCCCAGTGCCAGTGCTCTTATAAACTCTTTATTTGTGTGAATGCTTGTTGGCTTTCTTCAGTACATTCAAATATTTCCCTGTCCCCTCCCTCCTTTAACAGCTTCATAAAGAAGCTTGACAATCCAAAATTAGGAATCCAAATTGTACAAAAACCAGCCATCCCTAAGAATCCTTTTAGTTGTTTTCTGTTAACCGGGGGCTTTAATTGACAGGTTGCTTCCCTCCTCAGGGCTAATGGTTTCTGCTGTCCTGCAGAGATGCCATATCCTAAGTATTTAACCTCCTGCTGAGCAATTTGGGCTTTTTCTTTAGACACCTTATAGCCAATTCAAGAGCAGTATAGTTCCCTCTATACATTTCTCCCTTGTATTGTTACCTAAAGGCAAATCATCCACATACTGTACAACTGAATACTCCTTGACCCATGATGGTTTATACAGGTCCTTGGCCAAGCATTGGCCAAAGATTATGGGACTATTTTAAATCCTTGTGCTAATCTAGTCCATGCTGAACTTGCAAGATGCTCTAAGTCTTCTGTTATTTTTATCAGTTTTTTAACCAGGCAGAATTGTTACAAGCTTTACACGTGCATATTCCCTGTGAATAAACATTCTTTGTTCTTGCCAGACAAACGCTCCAATTACAGTTTTCCTGGTCTCTTTTGAAGTATATGTCTAATCTTGCTTTGTTTTGGCATCAAGCCCATCATAGAACAGGGGTCCCCAACCCCCAGTACCGGGCCGCAGCATGCCAGCATCTGGGCCGCACAAACAAGCAAAGCCCCATCTACGGGATTCAGGCAGGACACAAAACCACGCCCCCTCCAATCTATGGAAAAACTCTCTCCATGGAACCGGTCCCATTTTGGGCACCTCTGGCATAGAGTACCCAGATCACAAACACTGGATATGCTACGACAGCCAGAATTCTGAGGACTCGTTATAAGTCTTCCTATTTCAGCAGCATCATAACTTTGAATGCAACCCAAAAACTATCTCTATTGTTTATTGGAATAGTGGGACAAATGGTAAAACATTTTCTGGGTTCAGACACAATGAATTTGTTTTTTCTGGTCTGTTATTTTTTGCAAGGTTTAATGAAAGGTGTGTTTTCTGATTTATATAGAAAATTTCTCAGAAGAATTGTTGAGCCATCATGACGAGGAACTTTTCAAAATAAAAGTGCTTTATGAGGAAGCCAAGTGTGTTTATGATAGTATTCATAAATGGGAGGCCATTCTGGACTGCTTTATTGAATTACAGGTAGATGCTCTTTTAGTGCTTATATTTTTTTTAATTGCCTGGGGTAATTTATTATTTTTTAAAAAAATTACGGCAAATACTCTTTTCTGACATGAGTCAGAACACAGTATTTGCCCAGTGCTGGAATTTTCCAGAAGAGTTATAATATCTCCCCATTGTCCCAAAAAAAACAGATTTTGAGAATGCCAACCTAGTAAGCTGAATGGGAAGAAAGATATTTGATTTTTAAAAGTAAATGGTAGAAAAACGATGTTGCAATGATGATAAAATTCAAAGTAATAGGGTTTTTTTGCCATGAGATCAGTGAAGCTGATTTCTGTATTGATCTTATTCTTTACTAGCTGTACCCAGCCACGCGTTGCAAAACAAAGAAAAGAGAAAGCGCACGTTTGTAATATGTTTAATTTCACAATGCTTGTGGGTATACAATATTTTTTGTTGTTCCAGTGTCTGTGCAGATATAGAGATTGTCTGGTTTGCTTTTACGTCCAACAGATGGCGCTGTTTTTTTAAAAAAAGCATGTTTACCTGTCACAGGTGTGACATCTATATAATAGTAGGTATATAAAAACACGCGCGTATTCGAATGCAACGTTGTGTCAAAATTTTCAAAGCAATCGGTGAAGAACTTTCGGAGATTTAAGATTTTGAACAAACGAACATTTACATTTTTATTTATATAGATAACTGCAAATTTTAATAGACTGAGAGAAGAAACCCAGCTCAATTTCAATCAGAAACCCTGTTTATTTGAGAAATTATCTTATTCTTAAAACCTGGAAACTATAGTTCTTTTTTTTTTAATTTCTAGCATTCTTAAAACTGATTCAGGTACAATACAGGCATTACTGTAGGAGAAAAGCTGACAACTGGGGGTGGGGCGGAGTTAATCACATCATCAGCTTAAAGTCATTACATTCCTACAGGTAAGGTGCAAAGAGGCAGGACCATCCATTAGGTTGTAGCATAGAAGCTTTATAGACAAGAATCTAGTCAACTGAAGTGCAACACTAAATTGGTGCCGGATAAGGATCAGGGGTATTCAGGAGAAGTTGGACTTGGATCAGTTGTGGGAACGTAATGACTCTAACCTGATGACACACTTAACTCTGTCCCCCTCTCAGCTCTGCCTTCTCTTTTCCTACAGTCCCTGAGTTATGAACGAGTTCCATTCCCTAACCCTGTCTTTAACCAGAATGTATATTTAAGTCAAAACTCATATATGTTGTTATGTTATGTTAATTTAATTTGTATACCGCCCTTCTCCCGTAGGACTCAGGGCGGTTCACAGCATATTAAAAACACAAATACAATATACAGAATACAAAAAGAAAAAATCATACAAAAATACACAAAATAACCCCACTAAAACCTAATTAAAAGCCAAATATTGATTGCTGTATTCCCATTAAAATTACTTTTTAAAAACGTCCCCACCTAAAATCCCTACCTAAAATCCTCCCTAGGTCAGGCCCGCTTGCTGGAAAAGCCATGTCTTGAGGGCGCGGCGGAAAGTAAGGAGATCCGGAATCATCCGGATCTCGGGGGGGAGTTCGTTCCAGAGGGTGGGGCACCCACAGAGAAGGCCCTCCCCCTGGGGGTCGCCAGCCGACATTGCTTGGCCGACGGCACCCTGAGGAGACCCACTCTGTGGGAGCGTACCGGTCTATGGGAGGGAATCTGTGGCAGAAGGCGGTCTCGGAGGTAGCCAGGTCCTATGCCATGGAGCGCTTTAAAGGTGGTAACTAACACCTTAAAGCGCACCC
>NW_015387410.1:73997-77489 GCF_001527695.2 Protobothrops mucrosquamatus
GAATTGCTGCGCAACCACACTCTCAACAACCTTCGCCGCAAAGCGAAGGTTGGAGACCGGGCGATAGCTGGCCAACTCATCTGGGTCCAGGGAAGGCTTCTTGAGGAGGGGCCTCACGACGGCCTCCTTAAGGGCCGCCGGGAAGACACCCTCCTGCAAGGAAGCGTTGATAATTCCCTGGAGCCAGGCTCGTGTACCCCCCCGAGCTGCCAGTACCAGCCAGGAGGGGCACGGATCCAACAAACATGTGGTTGCATTCAGCCTACCCAGGACCCTGTCCACGTCCTCGGGAGCAACAGAGTCAAACTCCTCCCATACAACCGTCTCAAGACCTGCTTCCGTCTCCTCCCCCTGGGCCAACCAGTCGGTATCCAAGCCTTCTCGGATCCGCACAACTTTGTCATGCAGATATTGAGCAAAATCCTCGGCCCTCCCCTCCAGGGGATCCCCCCCCCTCAATTGAAGGAGGGAGCGGGTCACCCTGAAGAGGGCAGCCGGGCGACTATCTGATGACGCGATGAGTGAGGAATAGTAGTTAGTCCTAGCCACCCTCATCGCCACTAGGTAGGATCTAACATGTATCCTTACCTGTGTTCGATCGGATTCGGTTCGGCTGGCCCTCCAACTGCTCTCTAGGCGTCTTTTCCGACGTCAGATGTTTTTAACTGGGGGACTGCCTGTATCTAAATTGGAAAATGTATTATCTAGAAATATTATCATATAATTTGTTATGCTAGTACAGTATTTTACCTCACCCATATGATTTTACTTTGGGGTTGTATATTTTCAATTTTTGCTGGTCATTGAGTGAATAAACAGTATTTTCATTTTATTACTTTGATATTATTCTTGGACTTTTTAGACTTGTCTGGTTTGTTTTCTTGTTATAAATAAATCACTAAAATAAAATCTACTCTAGCATTAAGTTGATGAAATGAGAAAATTACATCCAATACATGTGTAGTAAGCATTATGCTTTGGCTTATGACAGGATTGATAGTGAAATTGAAGTTGCTATCGGTAAATACATGTTTGGTTATTCAGTATATAATCTGTTTGTGTTTAGAAAAAATCAACAGATCCAAGCAGGCTCCTAAACAGAGGGGGTAACTTGCTAAAAGACGAAAAAGAATGTTCAAAGTTAAAAAAGCAGTTGTTAAAGGTAAAATGCCAGGACAATGTTTTCATAACTTCTCTCATTTGTGTATGTGTGTGCGTTGAGAATAGGGGTAACAGTGGAAGATTAGCAATCGGGAACCTCTCTAAATAAAAAAAACAAACATCAAATACTGTAACAGTGCAGGTTAAAAGAGCTGCAATGTAACATGAAGTTAAGATAATTATATTGGCTCTTTTATTCTAGCTTCATTTTATAAGGCTCTCCTGTAGATTGCAAAAATTTTAGTGTATGTAAGTAAACCTGTCTATAAATTCCTCAAATGGAAAATATATGCTTCTATTGACATATCTCTTAGAATTATTGATGATTTCTTTGCATTGTGTGTTTTAACAGAATACAGTTAAGACGTAAAAAGTTTTATTCTGAAGTAGTATTATAAGTAAGCCTTTTTTATATTTGAAACTAATTACTTGGGCACTTGGTTGAGTTGGGCTGCTATAGAAATGGAATAAATACATAGTTAAAATTGCAGAATAATTAACGTAGACATTTCTTTTACAAATTTAGTTAGGGGAAGAACTGAAGAAAAAAATTGAAAATTGGGAGAAGGAACATAATTCAGATTTCCTTATTAGAAGCCAGAGGTTTCTTGATTCCATGGCTCATCAGCTGCAACAATACAAACTTAAAAAAGATCAACCCAAAGTAAGTTGTTATTCATGATTTTGGTGCTTTTATTGTGGAATAAAGTGGCTTTCATGCTTGAAGACAGGTCTTTTACATTTTTTTTTTTTAGCTGTAAGCATTACATTATTGAAACTTAGGAAAGTGGTTTTTTTTAACTAATTATACCTTTGCTATCTTTTTGTCCCCTTTCCCAACATTTTGAAGTTGCTCAATAAGTGAACTCAAAGCATGGTTAGCAGCTGTTTGCAGATATGTTAGAGGTGAATTTTGGCTAGATTAATGAGTAACAATTATCTGAATGTAATTCATTTTTGAAGGAGAGAATGAAAAGACAGAATGGTCAATATTCTTGTCCATCTTTTAACAATAATCAAAAGGTGGAGATCATGGTTGTCTGCATGATTGGATGTAGATTGGTGTAAAATGTATCAACATTTACTATAATTGTTTATGTTTCAGTCAGTGAAGTGGGATGAGTCTGCAACTCCAAAAGGAGCTATGAAGAGATCTGCCCATGTGAATACTACAGCTCCAAACAAAATACGCAAAGTAAAATATTTTCTGAATGCTTAGTTGCTAACAAGTTTTCATCCTGTTTGTCCTGTGTATAAATGAGACGTGGTATAAAAAGTCAGGAATATAATACAATATTGTAGGGTCTATTGTGAAGGGCTCCTATATTCCAGGACTGTTGAATTTTCTCCTTGTCCCTCATTGCCTCCAAATTGCTCCCTACTTCTTATTTTTGTCTTTTTTTTCTGAGCAGGTGTGCAGAGGTTCAAGTCAGATAGTAGGCTAAAAAAACCCACTATTTTCAGTTTGTAAAGCTGTATGGGACTCAGAAGTATTCTTGGTAATAAGAGACTATGTTTGAAGCTCGCCCTTTAGTTATCAGCTTTCAATTTTTTTAAAAAAATAATAATCTTAAAATCGAAAGAAACCTGGAACCTGACAGATATCTTGGGAATTTTAGTAGGTCCATTGTTGTCAGGAATGTCTTAAACATTTCTACCATAGTTTCAGAATAGCCATATAACCATTCTGCACAAAAATGGATAAATATATTGGGATTACTGTATGTTAAAGGCAATTTCCGGATTACTAAGTACTTTTAAAAAATGAGACTAAATCTATTAGAATCCCATCTTGATTGTCTGTAGTATAGGCCACCCTAAAACTTTCTTCCTGCTCAGCAACTCTGACATAATATAATAAAAATATAGCTTTTCAATATTCTAAAACAAGTTGCAGGATATTTCCAGTAGAAAGAAATAAAATCAGCTTTAAAAAATAATTATAACAGTAACAATTATAACAGTGATAATAGCACAGCAATACCAAATACTTGTGGCAAAACCAGCATAAAACAGAAAGATAGCAACTTCTGCAAAAAAAAATTTTTAGGGGGAACCAGGGTGGATGGGAGGGGGGAGGTTCCCCTTAGGTCAGGACCAGCCATGTCAGGGGGTAGCGATGGAGAAAGGGCGGGGGGAGAGGGTAGGGGGTTGAAGGAGGAGGGAGGAATTAGTACGGTCAGTGGGAGAGGCAGATATGGCGGGAGCAGAGGACCATATCAGGTTAGGGGAGCACGCACACGCTATTTACAAGCTTGTGGGCGCTCCGGTCCTCAGGTCTCCACTCGGTTTCCGGGAGACTTAGACCCTCCGGCCCGGGACCTCCGGCTG
>NW_015387410.1:79797-86757 GCF_001527695.2 Protobothrops mucrosquamatus
CTCCGAGACCGCCTTCTGCCGCAGATTCCCTCCCATAGACCGGTACGCTCCCACAGAGTGGGTCTCCTCAGGGTGCCGTCGGCCAAGCAGTGTCGGCTGGCGACCCCCAGGGGGAGGGCCTTCTCTGTGGGTGCCCCTGCCCTCTGGAACGAACTACCCCCTGAGATTCGGACGATTCCGGATCTCCTTACCTTCCGTCACGCCCTCAAGACATGGCTTTTCCAGCAAGCGGACCTGGCCTAGGGAGGATTTTATATTGGGTTCATTTTAAGGAATTTGTAAACAACACAACTCTAAAATTCGGTTTAATTCGGTTTTATAGGGGGGGATTGTATATACACCTTTGTTTTAAATATATGTTGTGAGCCGCCCTGAGTCCCGTCCGGGAGAAGGGCGGGATATAAATTAAATAAATAAAAGGCTGGGAGAAATTTTTGCCAAGGTATCCAAGAGATCAGAACAAAGATGCCTCATCCTCTTGGACGAGGCCATTTCACAGCTAATGCCAGTACTAAGAAGATGCAGTCCCTAGTAGCCACCTAGCTCACTTCACTAGATGAGGTTATCTTTTGATAGCTTTTGATAAAGAACTCAAGAAGTCGATCTTTAAGTATGCTAGTCCTAGACCAGGGGTCTTCAAACTTGGCCCTTTTATGACTTGTGGACTTCAACTCCCAGAATTCCTCAGCCAGGCACGCTGGCTGAGGAATTCTGGGAGTTGAAGTCCACAAGTCATAAAAGGGCCAAGTTTGAAGACTCCTGTCCTAGACTATTGATGGCTTTAGAAGCTAAAATCAGCAGAATGGGTTTTTTTTAATTAGGGCTGGAAATCCCACAGTATTAGCATATCAATCCTAGCTTCAGTTGACCAAACTTGCTATTCTGTTTGGAGTCAACTTCAGTTTCCAAATAATATTGAAAAACAGCCATATGGAAAGGAGGTTTGTAGGGCATAGATAATTTTAACAGAGTAACAGAGTTGGAAGGGACCTTGGAGGTCTTCTAAACCAAACCCCTGGTCAAGCAGGAGACTCCAGACAAATGGCTGTCCAGTCTTTTCTTAAAAGCCTCCAGTAATGGAGCACTCACAACTTCTGAAGGCAAGCCGTTCCACTGGTTAATTAATTGATAGTTGTTTTAATCCAGATATCAAAGAGAATTTACGTAGCTCTGGATTGAACTGTGGAGGTCTTGAGATCTCTGAACTTGGTTGTTTGCTTGCAGATGTTTCATTTTCCAATTAGATAGTATCATCTGCAAGCAACCAAGCTCAGCACCAGGGACTCCACAGTCCAGGTAAACAGTTGTTACCCACTAAATGGCAGTAAGAAGTTATTTTTCCCCCCTGTCTTTCTTTTATCTGAATTTTTGTTGCCTTAATCTAGTACAGTACTGTAGTCCTGAAAAAGAAGACCCTTAAAGGTCTTTTCTCTAGACTGAGATAACCTAAGAATATGTTCTTGTATATTAGTATTGGTTTTAAACTTTAATGTGCTGCTAATTGAAATGCCCACAAGTTTCTTATCTCTGACTATAACTATATTTTTCAGGTGGCCTCAAACCTAACTGTACTGAAAGCATCCAGTTGTAGTAACATAGCAACCGGCTGTTCTGTTCCTGGTAAAGTGTCACTTCAAACCAAAGTGAGTAAAATTGATCACAATTCTGTTTAAAACTTGGTCTGGTTGTTGAAGGTAATAAAATAATGAGCAGTTGTATCTTCAGGTTTGAGGGAACACAGTGCAAATCCACTTTTTGATCAACATTGGCTGGGTTTCTCTCATTGTGGGCAAGGCATTTGTGTATCACATGGCACATGAGCCAGCCTGATTTATACTTCTCCCTGATTGCTCTATTACTGGCTGATCTGCTTGGTGATTGACATCCACAGGTGTTTCCCTCAGGATTAGAGAGAGGATAACAATGTGTCTGAGAAGCCACATATGATACACTGGATTTCATTTGTAAGCTTTAACCTAAACTCCTGAATCAGTACAGCTTTGAACAAAAAAGCAAAAAACTGAACTCAACTTGAATTGACAAGTGTTAATAATCTTTCCATAAGTGCTTATTCAAAAGTACCTTAGGTTCCTCTAATTTCTTGTTTGTTTGGGATATTAAAGGAATACAAGCTATGCTTTCTATGTTTGTATGTATAATTAACATCTCTAACTGGTTCTGGCAACATAATTTTTATTGTAAAAATGTATCAGGAAAGATTATTTAATTTTGCTCTGTGTGTATGAAGTTAAGATTTTTTTTTATAGAAAGAATTTAGTCTTATTTTGGTAAGCAAATAATTGTGATATTACTTTTCAGAGTTTATTTGATTTATAAATAATCCATATTTATCAATCTATGATAAATAGATTGGTGGTGCAGTGGTTAGAATGCAATATTGCAGGCTAACTCTGCCACAATATGGAGGTCAATCCTAACAGGGCTCAAGGTTGACTCAGACTTTCATCCTTCCAAGGTTGGTAAAATGAGTACCCAGATTGTTGAGAGGGCAATATGCTGACATTGTAAACCACTCAGAGAATGCGGTAAAGCAGGGTCCCCAACCTGTGGGCCAGGGATTTACAACTGGGCCGCGATAATGGCCAGTGAGTGTACACGCACATCCTCATTTGTGCAAGCAGTGGGTGAGCGCATGCGCTCTATTTAAGTAAGTGGCAGGCATGCTGCTCGCGTAGAACCATACCCCTGCCGCCCGTCCGCAAAGCCGGAAACACTGGGGAACTCTGCTATAAAGCACTATGAAACAGTATATACTGTAAGTCTAAATGCTATTGCTATTTATTTTTGGATATTAAAGGACTTTCCAAACTTAGCAAAAATGTTTTGACTGCTTCTCAATGAAAGCTCAGCTATTGTCTTATTGATCGTAGGAAACATGACATGCAAAATTATGACGAACACTGCAATGGTCCATTTTTTGCCTACAAAATATTCTACAGAAAATATTTCATATGGACCATAATAAAACTACGAATGTTAAGAAAAGTTCACATTCTTAGCAGGGGTTCAGCTCTTGGATTTATAAAAAAATTACTTATATAAAAATTCATTAGACCTGTAATACTAAATGTTTAGGAGCATGACTTTCCAAAGTGTATGCTGAATCGCATCTCATATTCACATATTTTTTGAAAAGTAACAGATCAGTATTTTTCCATTTCTGAGAAAATACTTCTTCATAATGTATGTTTGCATAAGATTTGTTGAAAATATTGTGTACAGTTGAAAAGATTATAAGTTTAATACAGTTTTAAGTTGTTAAGGAAAGGTCATAGTACAGAATGAAGAATATTCATGATGTATTATGACTGTTTACGTAACAAATAGAAGAATGTAAAAAATTATCCTTACTTCCATTACGGTTCTTTGAATAAATATCTGGAAGTAAATTCCATTATAGTACATTAGATATGACTTACTTTCTCCTAGGCATGCAGAAAGCAATTGTTTCATGAATGAGAAATTGTTAGCTTCCTCCCAGAGAATTTTGATTGCCAGTACTGAATTTAAGTAGACAACTTATTCCTCCAAAAGATTATCCAGAAAGCTGCCTCTTTACTACCGTAATATATTCTCAGAGAATCAAGGATGATCCCATTCATTTTAGATAAATTATTCAGAGAAAATAAAAGGTCTGGTTTACCTTTCAGGTAAATACTGTATAAACCTAACTATCTGAATCCGATGGGTTACTCTTAACTATGTTTAATAATTGATTGATGACATTCAAGCGATAACTCAAAAGGCCAATTGAAGCAACTATCGCTATGAATGCTATTCGAGGATATTTTTTTTTAACCAGTTGGATGAGATAATGAGTTGCATAATAGTGTGAGACATAGAACAGATTTTATAAGACAATGCTCTAGTCCAGGGGTGTCAAACTGCCAGCCCACGGGCTGGATGCATCATGGCGGAACCGTGCCCACCCCATCGCAGGCAATGGAAAAAAAGTCACGATAAGTCACGTCACGTGACGTGGCGAGTTTGACACCCCTGCTCTAGTCCTCAAACAAGTCTCTCAAATTATGTTTAACTACATGGACACTTCTGGGAAATTTTCTTGATAAGAAATTACTATTGCCTTCTACCAGAATGGCTTTTTTTTTCTTTTTTCTTTCTTTTTTATTCTAGCTTAGTGGTCTCCCATCCAAATACTAAACAGTCTGACAGTCCCCTCTCCCCCATCACTCAAGGCAGGCGTGGTTCTGCAATTTGCCATGTCAGTGGTTATCTGAAATCATTTCTAATTAAATGCTTATTTTATTCCATAACTCATGTTCTTTATAAACTAATAATTTGCCCGATAAAGCTGTACAGTACAAGAAATATTGGGTAGTTTCCCTATAGCGGAAGAACTAGAGAGCAGGCACTGGAACAGTGCTGGAGTAATTTATGTGCTGTCAAACAAAACTCTTATTCGTTGAATGTAAGAAAAATGGTAAAAGCAAAGATAAGGCCTAACTCAGATATGCTGCTAAGGGGATAACTTGGAATGGTTTCCAAATGGTAAATGGAAAATAAATATAGTTTACCAGTAAGATTTGCTGGCTGATAGTGTAAGTGATGAGTAGAGAAATGGAGATGTATGAATCTTAAAAACTTCAGCTGTTTTCAGACTTTTGCTTGATAATGAAATTCATTTTTTAAAAAAGTAGATGCAATTATTTCCTCTTGATCTACAACAGCTATTTGCTTGGCTATATTTTATATTTGATGTAATTTGAGACTAGGTGTGTATTGCAATTACATTTTGCAGACTTCCAAAAGCACACCTCTATATTCCCTGAACCAACCATCCTTAGAAGAGTGCAAGAAAAGCAAATCTGCCAACCAACCTAGTTATTCAGATTTTCTGGTATGTCTAACTTGTGTTTCCTTACTGCATAGATTCATAGGAAATAAGTAGAACGTCTGGAGCAATAGGCTAAATATTGGGTTTATTACAGTTTAGTAATGGTATTGATAGGAGCCAGGGGTTTCCTTAAATTACGGTATCTTGGAAGAAGAAATAATCATTGGCTGTGTGAATGTTTTGCATGAAGGGAGGCTAATCCTTATCCTGTCTGAGATTACAGGTAGTCCTCGATTTACAACAGTTTGCTTAGTGACCGTTCAAAGTTACAACAGCAACTGAAAAAAGTGACATGGCCATTTTTCACACGGCCGTTGCAGCATCCCCATGGTCATGTGATCAGAATTCCGACGCTTGGCAACTGATTCATATTTATGAAGGTCGCTGTGTCCCAGGGTCATGTGATCAATTTCTGTGACCTGACAAGCAAAGTCAAATTTGGGAAGCCAAATTCACTTAACAACCAGGCTGCCAACTTAACAACTGCAATGATTCACTTAACAACTGTGGCAAGAAAAGTTGTAAAATGGGGCAAAACTCACTTAACAAATGTCTCACTTAGCAGCATAAATTTGGGGCTCAATTGTGGTCATAAGTTGAGGACTTCCTGTATTTGAAGATTGCTTTATGAATGTTGAGTAACTCAAGATAGAATAAAGGCACATGCTGGTGGGATTAATTTATCCAACTCTCACAATTAACCTTCTTTTAATTGCACTTGCTCTTCAGCTACTTTTTCTTTCTTAAATTCTGACTTGTCTTAATCCTATATAAATAGCCCCATTTTTTTTAATTCTCAGCTCAGTTAAAAATAATATTCTCTGACCATAGGAAACCTTGATGTCATTTCTGCTACTAATACCTTTTTCTTCCTCAACCCATAATGTTGATTCTATGCCCACCTGTAATTTAACAAACTATATAATTATATGAAACCAAATTTAATTTCTTAGTCAGCTAAATATGATTCTGCTTTTTTATCAAGAGATCTTCATTAGCACCAATGGGTAATAAATAATTACAGTTTACATAAGTCTTCTAGCTTGGGTTAAAGACCCATCCTTTGGTCCCTTTTTCAAATCCTATTTCTAACTGCACCTAAAAACAAATATGGAAAAAGAGGGTTCATTTAATATTTTCATTTCATATATCCCAGTTGACAAGCTACTATATTTTGAATTTCTTGCTATCCCATAAATTTCAAATGGTTTCTTTGAACAGTTCTCCATACCAGCTTATTTTGCTGAGGATCGTTTTATTCCTAGGAGAGTTTCAGCTAATGTGGCTGTTAAAATATCCTGTCTGCTAGTTAAAAATCATGCTTTGCTCTCCCTGGAAAAAGAAAATAGTTGAAAATTCCGCTCTACTCTTCCCTGACACTTTCCCCCCCAGAAACGTGTTTCTTTTCTTTTAAATATCTACATTCTTTTTACCACATTTTTCATCCCAATTTCTTCTGAAATGGGTGGTTTGCTGCCTTCACCAGAACCCTATGCACATGTTGTCACCAGGTTTTGCCACACGTTAAAAGGAAAAGAGAACATATATTAAATAAACAAAAAAATGCCATTTGAAAACTGATAACTTTAATCTTGGATTGAAGATCCATATATACTCTGATTATTGACCAGATGGAAAAGCATGTGGTTAGTTCAGTTTCAATTTTACTAAAACTTAGTAGCTTCTCTTAAAAAAAATACTGTTGCAATACATATTTTTATGTAAATGTTTATATTATACATTATAGCATAAGTATAATGTAACATACACACACACTAATTTTGAAATTTACACCAATGTAAGCATTAGGGTGCAAAAGATATGCATTGTGGGCTGGGTTTTACAAAGGCTTAAGCTTATCTAACCAAAGCATGGATAACTATTTATTTATTTATTTATTTATTTATTTGCACTAACTTATATGCCGCCCTTCTCCCCACGGGACTCAGGGCGGCTCACAGCATGTTAAAAAACAACACAAAAAACATTTCCCCTATAAAAGCCAATTAAAAACCCAGATATATATAGCTGTGTCATTATTAAAATCTTTAAAAATTTTCCCTATTTAAAATTCACCCTAGGTC
>NW_015387410.1:86857-98308 GCF_001527695.2 Protobothrops mucrosquamatus
ATCACTGCATATCAAAACTGAGGCAAATAACACATTCAGGATCTAAGGATTGTTTAGAATTGATGAGAACTACAGATTGTTTCTTTTGATTCAATTCAATGGCTATATTTTTAACCATTTTTCTTCTCTTCTCCCTTTTCACACATACTTGTGTCTACCACTGAAAAAAGCCAAAAACTTTCAACCAACCCTCTTCCCCTTGATTACTTTTTTTGCTTTTTTGTCAGACTACACTATCACATAAATTTTCCCCCATTTCTAAAATAATATAACATTCAAAATACTGAGGCAATATGATGCATGTTCACAATTCATTCACTAATTTTCTAATTTCTACAGATAGTCCTCGACTTATGACTGTAATTGACACCATAATTATGGTCATAAGTTGTTGTAGTCGTAAGTTGAAGCACCCTCATAACCAGAGATAATTTTCAGGACTTTTTTGCAGCAGTTGTTAAATGAACATGGCAGCCATTAAACGAACCCATTCATTTGAATGGTTTTTTGTTTTTTTTTGCCAGAAACATCACAAATTGTGGTTATAGGACCATCGAACACCACAACTGGTCATAAAGCTGGCCCACCCAACATGTGGTCATGTGATTGTGAGGGGGGGACGTGACCATTTCTGACAGCCAGGAGTGCTTAACAGGCTATAAAGCATCCATTTCATGGCCGTTAATAACTTCGAACCATTGTAAAACTACCAGTCTTTAAGCGATCCCTTTTCTATCCAAATCTAAGGTTTTTATTCACCCCAGTGAGTGTAGCCAGTGGTTCCGTTTTAAACATGCAGCTTTTTCTAGTTTTTCCTACTTAATGATTTCTTTAAGTCATGTCTTTATTGGTTCATGATTTTTGCTCTTCACTCTCATGATTCTCTGCAGTCTTCATTTTGAACCACTTCTGTGAATTATGTCATCTTTTTTTTCCAAGTTCTTCTCTTAAATCCAAGATTTGTTTAGAGAAGGGTCTTTTGGTTTGTTTACCTGATACTCTTGACTCATCTCCATTTCTCTGCTTCCCAATAATTGGCTTTGGATAATTGGTTCTCTGTGAAATTCCTCTCTATGCCTTGTCAAATAATGTATAAAGGATATGATATGATCATCTGTCTCTTTGTGGTGTTAATCTTCAGAAAAATCTTTAGAACATGTTTTAACTGAATTGAGTTACACTTTTAAGAATCACTGCTGGGAAGAGCTGACTAGAATAGCGCTAGTCTCAATGATTTTATTGCTATTTGGAGTATTGTGAAAGTGTAATTAATAGTGCTTAGCACTATTGCAGTTTAATTCTGCCAGATAATATTATGGAACTGTCATGGTTGAAGTTTTAGGAAATAAAAACAGTTAATCTTGAATTTAATTCCACCAAGCAACTTTAATTCCGCCAAGCAATCCTACATAGACTTAAGCATATGTAGGCATATAAATCTTGTGGGGATTATTTTGGAATAAATATGCATGGGATATCACTCTTAAATAAAAATATTGTAAACATCAAAGAAATTTCAGGTCAGGAATGTAAACCGATAATGCTCCAGATATGCCTGGTACCTAACAGCAGCCCAATCAACATGGCTTATGGTAAGGGATGCTGGTGGGCTGCGGGTCACAAACTCCCTACCACCCAGCTTTAGGTGTGTTGACAGAACAAGTCACTGGGTTCCCAAATCACTCTAAACTATAGCATGGATTACTTGGTTGGCTTTGTGTAGAGCACATCCTTTTTGTTTTTTGGCATGTATCAATTCTGAGAACATGGTGTGGGTAAGGCTTGCAAAATGGGTGCTGCGAAGGATTACCCTGTCAAGGTATGGCAATCTGGTGGGGTAGAACTAGTTATAAAGCCTTGGCTTGCCAAAAGTTGTCCCTGCCCATGTTCTAACATCCCTGCTTACCTTTCTCTGTTATCTAGTCAGAGGTAGATACTTCTATGCTTTGGGGACATTGAAAGTAAAGGCGATGCTGGCAGTTTGCTTTGCAAGGTGCCAACTTCCTGTTTTGTTTTTTAATTAAAATGTTTTAGTCAGGTGAGGCAGGATATCTGGCCCCAGGGGAATGTGTTCTGTAAACTCAGCCAATTTTGATTCATTCAAGTAAGCTAAACAGGTAGTCCTTTCTTACCAACCACCTGTTCCAGCAACATTTGTAGTTACAATGGCACTCAATAAAGGAGATTTGCAACCAGTCCTCACACTTACGACTGTTGCAGCGTTTCTGTGGCCATAGGATAGCAATTCAGGTGTTTGCGGCCAGCGTCACATTTACAGCAGTTATACCATCCCCATGGTCGCCATTTGCAACCTTCCCAGCCACTTTCAAGAAGCAAAATCAGTGGGGAGGCTGACAGGAAATTACAAGTCACAGCAATCTGACAGAGGTTATGCTTATTAAAGACCACAAGTGATTTGCTTTACAACCAGAGCCAGAACTGACATTGTACGTCGACATTTGCATAGCAAATGAAGTTGCTGATTCCAACTGCAGTGAGGACTACCTGTATTTAAGCAAGCCAGAATTTAGTGCAATATGTAATGTGAACATATTCAGGAAATGTATTTGGTTGTTGGGATCACCAAAACAATATGATCATCTGATTTACAGCTTTAGTGAAGCATGAAGGAGAAATGCATTGAAATGGAAACTGATTTATGAATTTATTTTTTGTTAGCTCTACTTCATATTTTTGTTATTCCTTGTAATATTACAGAAAGAATTTACAATCAAATCAAGCATCCACAACAGGATTCTGAATTCCACACTCAAAGAGAATTTGGATGAATGAGCTCTTCTTGATTTCTTCTCTTACAAAGCTCATCAAGTCAATGGGAATTGTAATTATATGATGAATGAACACTATATAATTATATAATAAGATACTAATAGGTCACCTTTTTGTAATAATCACTATTTATGTTCTGGTTATATGTATATAAAATGATGCCAGAATACCATCACTTCTGTAATAAACGCTATCTTTAGGGAGGAACAACTTAAGCAAACAGAAAGCTTAAACAGTTTCCTTTATCTGTGTTAAATGCAGAATGAACTTACAAAATGAGGGGTGTGTGATTAAAGGAACAATTATGTATAAGCTGAGGGGGTGATAAAAAGCAGATGTACAGTACAGTAAGCCCTTATGTTTTATTTAAGAGACTATAATACATGAAAGTCAGGTTAGCCATTGATACCTTTTCCTGTTTTCATTATTGACATTTTAAGATTACGAAACAAGTGTTTATATAAATGTAAAAAAATAAAAGTTTCAGTTCATTGATTTTAAAAAGCAGGTTTTTTTAAAATATGAGCTGCTTCCTCTGACAATGTTGATATAGTAGTAATATAAGCTGTGTTGGAATGCATTGGAGACATTTCAGGGAAGGCATTCAGAATATTTTACCACAGAATAGCCATGGCTATTCTTCAAGGAACAATATGTATTGTTAATAATAAAATTAATTTCTGAGATGGCTTTGAGAAAATGGTTTTTGCATGGATCCTGAAATTGTCCAGTAATTTTCAGAAAGATTACGGAAAGGGATTAAAATTCCTTTTTGTTCATATTATGTGCTTATCTGGTTTAAATTATATTGATTGTTAGAGGGTTGATTGTGGTCCAGAGTTTTTTGAAGGACGAGGAAAAGAAGAAGAGAGCAAAGATAGTAATAGGTCCCTTGGTGTAATCCCAAAACATATGGAGCACCATTCGAACACCATCAGTATAGATAAAATCACTGTCAGTCAATTGCAAAAGGCAGCTTTCTAGGAACAGCTTACATCCTGTGGATACCTTTAACATCATCAAACAACAATATCTGTCTGTCCCAGATTCTTGGGAAGGACTCAATAGAGGGACACAAATTCCAAATCCAGTCTAAACATCTGGCTGAGTGTATGACCAATTATAATTATGCAATATAATCATACCATATTATGCCACTGGTTATCAGCATGCTGGTGGCCTACTAAAAAGCCTTGGACAACACTTTGAAAATCTGCACATTGACAAAATTTCTGTAAGTCAATTAGAAAAGGCCACACTACAAAGGGTGCTTATTATGTCAATACATTATGAAATCGTAGGTTTTTGTCAAGAAGCTGATCTGTATGAAAGCCAATACTAGCTAAAGAACTGCCCGCTATCATTTCAAGTTGTGTATATCAGGGGTCCCCAGCCCCTGGTCCGTGGACCGGTACCAGGCGCCGGCATATCAGCAACCTGTCTGCACAAACAAGCAAAGTCCCATCCATGGGATGCAGGCAGCACACAAAACCACACACACTCTGGTCCGTGGAAAAGCCTTTCTCCACAGAACCGGTCCCTAGTGCCCAAAAGGTTGGGGACCTCTGGTATATATAATAATGTCTAGTACAGGATTGGTTTCTAATAGTGGTACGAGATTGGTTTCTGAATAGTGGTAGCATTTTTTTTTAAAGGTAATTGGGAAACCTGCCAGTTTCATGTGGTCTTCTAAGTACTCCCTTTGGGGCCTTCAGAACTTCTGTATAGGCCAAAAATTGGCAGGATCATGAACAAAAACTAGAAGGTAGAGATGGCAGCTACAGTGTACAGCAGTGGTGGCGAACCTATGGCACGTGTGCCACAGGCGGCACGCAGAGCAGTCCCTGTGGTCACGTGCGCCATTGCTGGGCTCCTCCCCTCCCCCTCTCCACGCATGCGGAGTCTGGGAAGAGCTGCGAGAGCTGGGCGGGGGAACCTATAAAAAGAGCAGTCTTGACAGGAGAGTGAGTGAGTGGCCTTTGGAAGTGACCAGTGGTGGGTTTAAAATCATTTTAACAACTGGTTCTCTGCCTTGCCTTCCCTCTGTCTTGGTCAGGCTCGGCTACTCGGGGGGGTCAGCTGGGGTGGGGGCAGGAGGGTGGGGGTCATCAGGTCCCGGCTGGGGGAAGGCGAGGGGGCGGGCTGGAGGGCCGGGATGCCTCTGTGGAGGAAAGCCACCCCCCCACCGGCCGAGCCTCTCATCCACACTGTGGTCACATAGGATTGCATAGAAGGAGCACGGGGCAGGTGGGGAATCAGCCGCCATCTCCCTTCCGCAGTACAGCCCCATTGGCGTGGGCAGAGATGACCCCGGGACGGCCAGAAAGGAGTTCTCACCTGCCAGAGACCCCCCTGGATCACCCCCAATCCTGCCCGGCCCTCACAGGTGTCCCTCCCCACGAGCATCATCAAGGTGGTCACACCTACCGCGCCCACGCCCACCCAGCCAGCTGTGACCACTGTGGCCACGCCCACCCAGTTAGCCATGCCCACTCGGCACCCGGCGATAAATAAATGGGTTATGGGTTGCGATTTGGGCACTCAGTCTCTAAAATGTTCGCCACCACTGGTGTACAGTATGCAGATGGAAGCCAAACAAGGTCAAAAGCTATTTAACCCACTGCTCCTTATGACATTAAATGTTTTTGCCACTTGCCAGTGGTGGGTTAGTGAATTTATTTGCTTATTCATTTATCAAATTTATATACCGGTAGCTGCACATCTGACCAAACAAGTGACTTGGGCAGTGTGTGGTTCCAAGGCCAAAAAAGAACTACCAATTTTCATTTCTTAAGAGAATCCCTGTCCCACATGCATACAAGCCAGCTTGGAGCCTTATCTGTACTCACATCATTAAAATACATTACTTGCTAGTATCAGAGTTCTTAGAATAAATAAAACATGGTCTAATAATGAACAGTATGTCTAGGATAGGATATAAATTATTGTGTTTCCAATTTTAACCCAGTAGATTTTCAGAATTTTGAAAGATGACATTATGCTTGCAAATGCATTTGTAATATATGGAAAAAATATTTCTTTGTGCATTATAAGTATATGGGATAAAAGTGACACACAGCATTTATTTTAGCAGATGGCAGTTGGGGGGAATGTGAAATGTTTAAGTAGGTTACCATATCCCTTTTACATTTATCTCAGACTCACTATATACTTCTAAATGATACGCCTATATCATTTCAATTTCTTCTAAGAAGTGGCAAGTGCAAGAAATTAAATTCTGCAGATAATTTTATTAAGCACATAAATATTTTAACTATATTGGATTTGCCCCCCCAAAAAAAGTTCAGAAAACAAAGTTGTACTGTAATTGTCAAACCTTACGTAGCCGAAGGAGCAAAATCTCACATATTTCAGAAAGATACCTAGTTTAAGTTAAAAGCAGAATCTTTAAAACTTCAAGAGTGAATTCCCAACTACTATTGGGCTGGGTTAATTAAAACAGACTTTCTCTGAAATAATTTTATTCCATAGATTCTCATACTAATATTGCAAAAATAAAATTGTTTCATCCCTACATTTCATTGTGGTTCTGACAGTATGCTGTGTAGAGGTACTGTTTTCTATCTGTTTTCAGTTTTACCATTTTCTACCTATTTTCCAAAGCACCAGAAGGCAAGACAAGAAACAATGGATGAAAACTAACCAAGGAGAGAACCAACCTAGAACTAAGGAGAAATTTCCGAACAGAGAACAATTGACCAGTGGAACGGTTTGCCTACAGAAATTATGGGTGCTCCATCATTGGAGGTTTTTAAGAACAGATTGAACAGCCATTTGTCTGGAATGGTAAAGGGACTCTTGCTTGAGCAGGGAGTTGGATTAGATAGAAGATCTACAAGGTCCCTTCCAACTCTTTGACATGCCTTCTCTGGAGGGTCTGATATGTTGGTATCATACTTAGACATCTAAATACATCCAATGATTGTCCTCTGAAACAGGTCCCCAACCTTTTGGGCACCAGGGACCGGTTCCATGGAGAGAGATTTTTCCGAGGACCGGAGAGGGCATGGTTTCCTGTACTGCCTGCATCCCACCGATGGGGCTTTGCTTATGTGTGTGGCCCGGTTGCCCGGTTGGGGAGGATTACACTGGGGAAACAGGCAAAGCCAAATTTATTTAGCAATAGTAATTAGACATTTATACCACATAGTGCTTTACAGCCCTTTCTAAGCAGTTTACATATTGCCTTCCCAAACAATCTGGGTCCTCATTTTACCGACCTCATGAGGATGGAAGGCTGAGTCAACCTTGAGCCGGTGAGAATTGAACTGCTGGCAATGGGCAGAATTAGCCTGCAATATTACATTCTAACCACTGCACCACCATGGCTATTTATTATTCCTGAGAGGTGATAACAATACGATGTACAATGAATCCTGAGAAGTTAACTTTTTTTTCTTTTCTTCATCTTGGTTGAGCAAAATCCCTTTCTGTTCACAAGAAGCTACTACTGAACTTCAGGATCCTTACTGCAAGACTATCACCTGGGGGCTCCCCTTGAAGACTGCTTAGGAACTATAGTTATGTGTGTCTGACAAGGATCAGTCTTTATAGGACACCCTGCTTGTCCAAACAGAGCAGGGAAAAGGTTGAGTTTCTGTGTTACCACTAACTGTATTAAAAATAATGGGATTTAAATGAAGTAGTTGATTTGTCTTGATTCCTTGTTAATAAAATCAAATATGCACTCGGGGGCAGGGCTGAGTTAATAAGATAAAAAGTAAGCATTCAAACTTTCACCATCTGCATTCAAGAGGGATATCAATGTATTTCTCTGTATGCCTTTAGTTCTCTGAATAAAGCAGCCAGAACCAGATTTTCAGGGAGAGAGAGAGAGAGATGTCAACTCAAAGAGAATTCTTTATATTGAGTACCCTACTGTACATACACCCATTGTATTCCAGAATCTACTGCAAGAATGAAAGGAAATTAAGAACAATCCCATTTAAATTATTTACTGTTCATGGTTTGCCTTGTAGGATATTTTTTTTCGGTTCTGGTATTCTATGGAAGTCTCCCAATCAAGTACTAAGAAGGTCAACCAAGCTTAGTGCTGAGGCCATGGAAAGTTAGAACTGAGTTCAAGTGTATCTAAGAGGTGTTCCATTACTTAGGACCTGGAATCTTAAACGCCCATCGTATGCACTTTGGAATGAGAATCACTTCAATCAGACACAGTCAATCTCTGTTTGTGCTGTTAGGCCATTTGATTGATCACAATAGTTAGTGAGATCATAAAAACTGATTTTGTTGTCACACCGAGGAATTCCTGCTCCAGTGGGTAACTTGAAATATTTTGAATGGTACAAGTTAACAACTGAATGGTTGTGGAGAAAATGCATACATTTATTCAATGGAAAGAGGACCAGAATATAAGGCACTCTCTGAAAAAGGAAGTCGGAAGTTTTTCTGGGAAGACAGAAAAAAAGTCATCTGCCTTGATTACCATTCTTAACATATTCTTTAGCAAATCCGAGATGATCTTTGCACGTGACAGTTAAATTATCTGGAGAAAACTTGTTCTTCATTACGAATAAGTGTGTGTAAAACGTGTGTGTGTGTGTGCTGCTTTGACAGAGGATGGGGTTACTTTGTTTTCCTTATATTTAAGCTAAGTTTCTCCTAAAAGAAAGCACACACACGGGTAGGAATCTTTGTAATTACTTTTCTTGAAAAGTGGAGACTGGTGGAGACTTACCATCTGCACAGTATCGTAGGAGGGCAGCTGTCTTACTGCATGGTAGCAAAAAACCGGGAGTCTACTAGCTCTTTTTCTGACTATGGGTAGTCCTCATTTAGTGACTGCCTCATTCAGCAACTGTTCGTAGCTGCGACAGAGATGAAAAAGAAACTTTACAACCAATCCTCCTTTGCAGATCTGTAAAGCACCAGGAGGCAAGACAAGAAACAATGGATTTCACTTATTGGCCATTTGGCTTAACGACTAAGTTACTGGTCCCAGATGTGAATTACTTGTAACACAGTTTTATTTATTAAAAGACAGTTTTCTTTCTGATCATCTGCAGGATGGAAATCTACCACTTGGGGGCGCTCATTTCCAACCCACTGCTGCTAAGACCCTTGCTTCTTTGCAGTGCAATAAAACCAGGACCGAGACTCCCTTCAGATCTTTTGAACTGGGCTTTTATCTCTCATTCACAAGATTTTCCCATAGGTCTAGATAACGCCTTCCATTTGTAACTTTCCCATGTCTTTCATATCCTTCCTACCCTAGGAAAAAAAAATCTACTGAAGAACAATGAAATAATAGTTCTTTTGGAAACACAAAGGTTCTTTTGGAACTAGAAGGAATGCAGAGAAGAGAAACAAGATAAGGGGTCTGGAGGCTAAACTGTACGATGAACGATTGAGGGAACTAGGTATGTCTAGTCTAACCAAGAGAAAGGGTTAGGGGAGATTTGACAGCAGTCTTCCAGTATTTGAGGGGCTGTCACAGAAGGAATTGACAAAGGACAAGAAGTAATTGGTGGAAGATCCTTAAAGAGAGACCCAACCTAGAACTAAGGAGAAATTTCCTGACAGAACAATTAATCGGTGGAACGGTTTGCCTTCTGAAATTGTGGGTGCTCCATCACAGGAGGTTTTCAAGAAGAGACTGGATAGCCATTGGCCTGGAATGATATAGGGTTCATGGTCCATCAGGAGAATGGATTAGAAGGCTTCCAATCTCCAACCCTATTACTCTATGTTTTATTTGGAGAGACAGTCTACGGCCACGGCAATAGAAGGCTGGTAAAATATTAATGAAGGCTAAGGTCTTAATAACAAGCAGACTTCAAAAAATAAATTCCCTAAGAAAAACCTTTTAGATCCATGACCTCCTTTCATTTATTAGTAATTTTTTAAATAATAGAACACAGAAATGTTATGGGGCTTGGGGCAATAAAAGAAGCCTTGTGGTCGAAGAGGTTAAGGACTTAAATGACATATGAAACCTGAAGAGAGCATTTGATTTGCTATCTGGTATTTAAAGTTCTGTTTATGTCGGCAAACGAGTTGACGTAGATACATTCCAGAAGATAAAATCAAATCTACAGTAGATCTCACCTAGATTAGCAATGGGAACATTTCCTTAAAACTTTGAAATTATGACGCTGAAGATAACTGCCTATAAAGTAGAGTGGGATTCACAAGCATGTACAAAATATACATCCTGAGCATGCTGAGACAGCTTTCACTGATAAAGCAGTCAAAACATGGATAAATGCCAAAATAAGAATTTAAGTTGAAGTTTCTCATTTCAGGTCCTGTCTGTATATGGGAAATAAATAAATAAATAAATAAATTCCCTCCCCCAATTCTATACCTTAGTATTTCCAGTCCCCCTTTTCAATTTTTAACTATGAAGCCAAGGAAAATAATCTATGAAATCTGATTATGTGACAAAACTGGTTTTGCATTAGGGAGAGGCTCGTTTTGGGTAAATGTGTTTATGCAAAGAGACCGACCTGGAAATAGAAGAGGGCTTTCCATAAATAGATATATTACTTATCACAGCCAATTGGAGATAACCAGAAATGGGATGATATCATGATATTGGTAGCTGATCGGGTTAAATTATATGATGTCATTTGCACAGATTAGGAACCTCATTCAATTATGCAATTTTTCCGCCTTTCTCCAACAATGGGGAGGAAAGCAAAAGGATCTATTTGTTTGAATGTCCTTGGAGCCACAGCTCTCCAAAAGAGAGTAGCAGGAAAAGGCTATTTCGTGGAAGATTCCATCTTATTTTAGTTTTATCTCTGAATGCTCCTCTGTGCAGAAAACAGAAACAAAGACTTTTTTTTTTTTTTTTGCAAGAAGAACATGCTTTACAATCCTTGAATGTGGAGGTATTTTGAAATTTCTGGGAGGAGAGGAAGTGTATTTCAGCTCAGCTGTGAGAGAAATAAGCATGTATAGAAATTGGCTGGGCCATAAAACATGAAAAACATCTCAACACATGTTCAGCAAAGAGCCTCCTTTATATCCTGGTTCACAGACATCTCTTACCCTCCAGGTCCATCCAAATGAGAACTTGTGACCTTCTTCTGATGAAAAAAGAGGATGGAGAATTTGGATTTTTTGTCATACAGGTAGTCAACCCAATTTTCTGAATTTTCAAGACAATCTGCATCCAAATCAAATATACAGGCAAAGTCAATGGGAAAAACCAGATTCACTTAACCACTGTATTACTAACCTAACGACTGCAGTGATTCAGTTAACAACTGTGGCACGAAAAGTCATGAAATGGAGCAAAATTCCCTTAACAAGTGTCTCGGTTAGCAACAGAAATTTTGGGCTCAATTGTGGTCATAACTTGAGGGCTACCTGTAGTCCCATTAAATAATTACAGCTAGAATGTAAGAGAGAGAATGAGAATGATGGGGATTGATTTGGATAAATTTATGAGCCCTTCAGTCGCAGTGGTTAGAATTGTGGGAAGTTAGCCCAGAGAAGGAAATATTAAAAAGGCAGAAAGAAAGATATTGTTCACCAAAAGGATTTTTAAAAGCATTTTTTGAAAAGCAGAAACCAAACCTGGCCTCATCTCTTTGCCCAGGGCAGTAGCTGGTCTTATACATATGCAGATGTGGAACCATCAGGAAGTTTGGAGCCAGGGATCTCAAGACA